>NC_086110.1:77902937-78202937 GCF_963921235.1 Mobula hypostoma
CTATTCAATCTTTCCTTATAACTCAGGTCTCCTGACCCTTCAACATCCTTGCAAATTTTCTCAGTACTCTCTCAACCTTGCTTACATCTTTCCTGTAGGTAGGTGACCAAAACTGCACACAATACTCCAAATTAGGCTTCACCAATGTCTTAACCAACATCAACATAACATTTCATCTCCTGTGCTCAGGAGATTTGTGAAGGCCTATTTGTCAAAAGTTTTATTTATGACCCTATCTATCTGTAATGCCACTTTCAATGAATTAGGGACCTGTATTCCCAGATCCCTTTGTTCTACAGCTCTATTCAGTGTCCTTCCATTCACTGTGCAAGAACCACCCTGGTTAGTCCTACTGAAGTGCAAAACCTTGTATTTGTCTGCATTAAGTCTCATCTGCCATTTGTTGAGTTACTGGGTGAGTTGCGGAGTGAACTGGGGTTGCCAACCAAGACAAGATGGAGAGAGAAAGGTCAAGAGCATGCATCTGCTTATGAAGGGTTTAAGTGTACATATTTAGATGAAATAAAGCTCTGATTAGAGAAACACTGAATAATTAGAATATCTTGAATTTAGTTTATTTTTCTGTTTATGTTTTCCTTGTTATTTTGGATTGAAATATACTTCAACAGTTACATTTTGGTTATTCCACCTCCTGATTAAGATTGTTTTGTAGGTAACTGCACTTGGGGAAATAATTGTCGGTTTATCCATCCGGGAATTAATGACAAAGGAAACTACTCACTGATAGCCAAACCTGATCCTTTCTCACCTAATGGAGGACATCACCTAGGACCTCACCCACTGATGCAGGCAAATCCTTGGGTAAGTCAGCATGTCCGACTCAGTATCTCCTTTGGTACCTTTTAATACTTCAATTTCTCAAGGAATCCCTTCTAAAATCATTTGTAGATTCTGCTTTCACAGTTGAAAGTAAATTTAATATCAAAGTACATAAATGTCATCATATTCCGCTGCTGCCTGTAAGGAGTTTGTATGTTCTCCTCATGACTGCATGGGTTTCCTCTGGGTGCTCCAGTTTCCTCCAAAAGTCCAAAGACCTACCGGGTGATTGGTTAATTGGTCATTGTAAATTGTCCTGTGATTAGGCTAGGATTGAGTCGGGGGATTACTGGCCAGCACGGCTCGAAGGGCCAGGAGAGCCGATTCGGCACTGTAAATAAATAAGATACAACCCTGAGATTCATGTTCTTGCGGGTGTTCGCTGTAAATTACTAGCAGTTTGCCAGGTGTTGAAGGGTGTGAGGGAAGAGAAGTGAGTGCAGTTACTATGACAAGGGAGCAGGTGCTCAAAAAGCTGAAAGACCTAAAGGTGAGTAAGTCACCCGGTCCAGATGAGCTACATCCTATGGTCCTGAAGGAGGTAGTGTTACAGAGGCATTAGTAATAATCTTTCAAAATCATTGGACTGTGGCATGGTTCTGGAGGACTGGAAAATTGCAAATGTCACTCCACTTTATAAGAAGGGAAAGAAGCAGCAGAAAGGAAATTATAGACCACTTAGCCTGACCTCAGTGGTTGGGCAAGATTTTAGACTCAATTGTTAAGAATGAGGTTATGGAGTATTTGGTGACATAGGACAAGGTAGTGCAAAGTCAGCATAGTTTCCTCAAGGGGGAATTCTTTGAGGAGATTACAATTAGTATAGATAAAGGGGATGCAGTAGATGATGTAATTTGAAATTTCAGAAGGCCTTTGACAAGATGCCACATATGAGGCTACTTACCAAGTTAAGAGCCCATGGTATTACAGAGAAATTACTGGCATGGTTGGTGAATTGGCTGATTAGTAGGAGGCCCAAATGGGAATAAAGTGATCTGTTTTTGGTTGGCTGCCAGTGACTCGTGGTGTTCTACGGAGTTTGCTGTTGGGACCACTTCTTTTTATGTTATATATCAATGATATAGATGGAATAGATGGCTTTGTTGCCAACTTTGCAGATGATATGAAGATTGGTGGAGGGGCAGGTAGTGTTGAGGAAAAGAGAAGGCTGCAGAAAGACTTGGACAGATTATGAGAATGGGCAAGAGTGGCAAATGAAGCACAGTGTTGGAAAATGCATGGCCATGCACTTTGATAGAAGAAATAAATCTGCACACTATTTTCTAAGCAGGGAGAAAATACAAAAATCTGAGATGCAAAGGGACTTGGGAGTCTTTGTGCAGAACAGTTGGTGAGAAAGGTAAATGCAATGTTAGCATTTATTTCAAGGGGTCTAAAATACAAGAGCAGGGATGTAATGTTGAGGCTCTATAAAGCACTGGTGAGGCCTCACCTTGAGTGTTGTGAACAGTCTTGGGCTTCTTATCTAAGAAAAGGTGTGACATTGGAGGGTTCAGAGGAGGTTTACAAGGATGATTCCAGTTATGAAAGGGTTATCTTATGAGAAACGTTTGATGGCTCTGGGTCTGTACTCGATGGAATTTAGAAGGGTGAGAGGGGGAATCTCAATGAAAATTTCATATGTTGAAAAGCCTAGACAGAGCAGATGTGGAAAGGATGTTTCCCATGATGGGAGAGTCTAGGACAAGAGAGCACGGCCTCAGGATAAAGGGATATCCATTTAAGACAGATGCAGAGAAATTTCTTTACCTGGAGGGTGGTAAATTTGTGGAATTTGATACCACAGGCAGCGGTGGAGGCTAGGTCTTTGGGTGTATTTAAGGCAGAGATTGATAGGTTCTTGAATGGCCGTGGCATCAAAGATTATGGGGAGAAAGTTGGGGAGTGGCGCTGAGGAGGGGAGAAATGGGTCAGCCATGATTGAATGCGGAGCAGACTCGATGGGCCAAAATGGCCTAATTCTGCTCCTATGTCTTAAGGTCTCAATACAAGAAACACAATAGAATCAATAAAAGACTACACCCAACAGGACAACAATCAATATGTAAAAAAAAAGGAAAAAAGCGATAAGTATCAAGAACATGAGATGAAGAGTCCTTGAAAGTGAGTCCAGTACAAGAACAGTTTAGTGATGGGGCAAGTGAAGTTGAAATAAAAGATTTCCATCTTTCATATGCTGGAAGTATTTTCCAGCTTCCCTTCCATAGACTCTGTCTACATTCTTAGTGCCTCAGTAAAGCAACCAACTTAATCAATGACTCCACCCACCCCGGGCATTTTCTTCTCCTTTCTTCCATTGGGCAGAATGTACAAAAGCCTGAAAGTGTGTACCATCAAGCTCAAGGACAGCTTCGATCCTGATGCTATTAGACCCTTAAACAGACCTCTTGTATGATGAGATGGGTTCTTGTCCTCTCAATCTACCTCATTACGATCTTGCACCTCATTGTTTATCTGTGCTGCATTTTTTTGGTAGTTTTTATAGTTTATTCTGCATTTTTATTGTTTAACCTTATTCTAGCTCAATGCATTATGTAATGAATTGATCTGTAGGCACAGTATGCAAGACAAGCTTTTAACTGTATCTTGATATACATGACAATAATAAACCAATACCCAACATTTTAAGTTATTGTAATAAATTGCCAGTTCAATTCAGCTTTGTCAAACTAATCTCTGACATGTCTCCCCCCCACCCCGCCTTTCTCAATCTTGTTTCCATGTCGGCATCTCTGGAGGCAAACTGTCAACCAACAGCTTTTATGAATCTATTGATACCCATGGTTATCTCAGCTATACCTCTTCGAACCCTATCTCCTGTTAAAAATGCTATTCCCTTTTCTGAAGCAACAGACACAAAATGCTGGAGAAAATTTGGGCAGCATCTATGGAAATGAATAGATAGTCAATGTTTCGGGCCGAGACCCTTTTTCAGAACTGAGAAGGAAGGGGGAAGAAACCAGAATAAAAAGATGAGGGAAGGGAAAAGATGCTAGTTGGAAGGTGATTGGTGAAGCCAGTCTTATGGGAAAGGCCAAGGACTGGAGAAGTCTGATCAGAGAGGACCAGAGGAGAAAGGGAAGAAATATAGAAACATAGAAAACCTACAGCACAATACAGGCCCTCCGGCCCACAAAGCTGTGCCGAACATGTCCTCACCTTAGAACTACCTAGGTTTACCCATAGCCCTCTATTTTTCTAAGCTCTGTGTACCTGTCCAGGAGTCTCTTGAAAGACCCTATTGTTTCCACCTCCACCGCCGCCGCCGGCAGCCCATTCCATGCACTCACCACTCTCTGCATAAAAAAACCTACCTCTGACATCTCCTCTGTACCTACTTCCAAGCACCTTAAAACTATGCCCTCTCATGCTAGCCATTTCAGCCCTGGGAAAAAGCCTCTGACTATCTACATGATCAATGCCTCTCATTATCTTGTACGCTTCTATCAGGTCAAATCTCATCCTCCGTCGCTCCAAGGAGAAAAGGCCGAGTTCACTCAACCTATTCTCATAGGCCATGCTCCCAATCCAGGCAATCCTTGTAAATCTCCTCTGCACCCTTTCTATGGTTTCCATGTCCTTCCTGTAGTGAGGTGACCAGAACTGAGCACAGTACTCCAAGTGGGGTCTGACCAGGGTCCTATCTAGCTGCAACATTACCTCTCGGCTCTTAAACTCAGTCCCATGATTGATGAAGGCCAATACACCATACGCCGCCTTAACCACAGAGTCACCCTGCGTAGCGGCTTTGCGTGTCCTATGGACTTGGACCCCAAGACCCCTCTGATCCTCCACACTGTCAAGAGTCTTGCCATTAATGCTATATTCTGCCATCATATTTGACCTACCAAAATGGACCACCTCACACCTATCTGGGTTGAACTCCATCTGCCACTTCTCAGCCCAGTTTTGCATCCTATCAATGTTCTGCTGTAACCTCTGACACCCCTCCACACTATCCACAACACCCCAAACCTTTGTGCCTTTGTGTCATCAGCAAAGTCCTATAATCATCAGGAAGAATGAGGGTAACCGGGGGGTGGGAATGTAATAGGCAGATGAGAAGAGGTAAAAGGACAGGGTGGGGAATAGAAGGTGTTGGTATCTGTTTACTGGAAGGAGAAGTCGACATTCATGCCACCACATTGTCATTCTTTTTATTCCCTGTGCTTGACTCCCACTTTTTTTGGGAACCTATTCTAATTCCATCCTTTGGAATGGATTGTGGGGATATGGATGACTATGGTCCAGGCTCAGCTCGATGGGACTATGCAGTTTAAATGGTTCGGCACAGACTAGATGGGCTGAAGAGCCTGTTTCTGTGCTGTATTTTCTATGACTCAACAAAATCAGTTGTAACAGATTTTAGCTGCATCAAAATCCTGTGGTAGTGTGAGAAGGGTCTTGGCCCAAAATGCAGGCTATACTTTCCTGCCCTCATCATATTGCCACAAAGCATCACTTGTTTATTCCCCTCCATTGATGCATCTGACCTGCTTAGTTCCTGAAGTGTTTTGTGAATATTATTCAGCACCCCACTTTATTCCTTCAGACATCTGGTACATTCTATTCTTGTCTCTCACCTAAGCCATCCTAAGCTTATTGCAGGGATGTGCTTCCACTAAATCTCCGCCTGTGAACTGCGAGTTTTTCATCACTGGGAATGTTAGTGCCTTTCTTAGTTTCTCTTGAGCCTACTCTGAAATAGGACCATACCTCAGATGTTCAATAAGCCTGTCAGTCCAGACAAAGTATCTCAGAATCCTAAAGAAGAGAAAATCTTTAGATGCTGGAAATCCGAGGAGGACAAACGCAAAATTCTGGAGGAAATCAGCAGGTCAGGCAGCGTTTTGCGTGTATCTCAGAATCTTTATTTCCTGTAATTACTTACTTATCCCTCATTACCCCTAGGCCCCATCCTTTGCAATCATAGTTATTAAACCCTTTTAGAAGGTGTAACTCTTTGCTGCCATTGTACCAATACATTCCAAGGTGTGATGCATCCTTAGACGCCACCCTGTTCTTTCATCCCTAAGCAGCACTCCTGCAGAGATTGAAGATTAGCTTTATTTGTCACATGTATATTGAAACATTGAAACATACAGTGAAATGCCTCGTTTGCGTCAACAACCAACGCAGAATATGATGAGGTACGCTGCGAATATCGCCATACTTCTGGTGCCAACATGGTATGTCCCCAACTCTAACCCATCTTTGGAATGTGGGGGAAAACCAGACACCCAGAGGAAACCCACATGATTATGGTGGGAATGTATAAACTCCTTACAGACAATGGATTACTGGTGCTGTAAAACTGCTGACCGCTACTCTGCCATGCCAAACAGTGTTCTGCTTTAACATTTCTTCATTTTGTATACCCCTCAGGGTTAAGGATGATTGGAAAATTGAAGATCTGCCCCCAGCGCATCCTTGGGTGTGTTGGTTATTAGCACAAACAATGCATTTCACAATATGTCAATGTACACGTGATAAATAAATCAGAATCTGGTTTGCTTCCATCTCAGTTCTTGTCTTAGAGGTGACCAAATGCTTCTATCTGGGAATCGCAGACTCTGCCATTGGTAGTTCGATGGCACTCAATGGGAGTAGTGAATAGTTTGATGCTATGTGAATGACCTCCACATTTCCTTGCACTGAGGCAGCGGGTGTTTATGGAGGGTGTTTATTGCCTTCCCAGGTGCTCTCCTGTGAGTCAGTGAGAATGTTGTGGTTATTATGGGGACTTTGAGAACAGTATTGAATTATTTTCAGCAGGATTCTGACAGGTGTTTGGTCAGCATTCAACAGATGCTTGCTTCACACCATTGGCTCCTTCGTCGTCGTGGCTATCCCTCAAGGTCGAGGATGATGGTCTTCGTTCTGAAGAAGTGGTCCACAGAGTGAAGAAGCCTGTGCGTGTATTTGTTTAACGTGTACTTGATGTTGCACTCCAAGAAGCACACGATACTTCACAAATCAACCAAATGATTCCAATGGCATGGAAACCATGACGATTGGAGCTGATGGATTTGTTGCAGCCTTCATCCGCCTTCACAGCGGTTAAGTTCGAAGTAACTTTGTCCGCCTGTTCCACCGTTGAGGTCTTGGTTGGATTGTTCTTTGTCAGGGACCTCACGCTCGACCTTACTGCCATGGGTGACCCTACCAGGAGCATAGCTCCAGACGGCATTACTCTCGGGATCACAGGACCACACAAGCTTCTCCACCACGACAAGGTGACAATCCACGGAGAATTAGCAAAGCATGTACACCAAATCTGTGAAAAATTCATTACTGGAATCTGGCATCTATGCACAAATGGCCTGCTCACCAGTTTTGGAGGAACTGTTGCTCGTTTAGCAATGTATTTGGAGCATTTTCGGCAGTTAGTATCATGGGTACCTCTCCAGTTCATTGAGTTGCTGGCTGTAGGCCCATGAAACACTGCTGGCCATGAGCTTTGTACCAGGTTTAATATCCTGATCTTCGAACATGCTTTTCCTCAGATGGGTAACTTGTCACCAATAGAGGCTTTGGAGGATGCTGTCTGGATTAGAGGCCATGTTCTATAATGAGATGTTGGGCAAACTTAGTTTGTCTTCTGTGACGATCTGATAGAGGTCTATAAGACTGAGAAGCATAGTCAGACAGTATCTTTTTCCCAGGGTTGAAATGTCAGTACCAGAGGGCATACATTTAAGGTGAGAGGAGGCAATTTCAAAGATGTGAGGGGCAATTTTTTTTTTTACTCTGAATGGAGGATGCCTGGAATATGCTGCCTAGGGTGGGGGTAGAGTCAGAAATATTGGAGACTTTGAAGAGCTGTTTAGATAGGCACATAAATGAGAAGAAAATGGAAGGATGTGGACATTGTGTAGGCAGAGGGGATTAGATTAGTTGGGCATTTGATTACTAATTTAATTGGTTCAGCACAACATGGTGAGCTGTGAAGGGCCTGTTCCTGTGCTGTACTGTTCTGTGTTCTGTCACATCCTGAACCAGTAGCTCACTGTTAATGAGTTCAAATCAAGGTTTTTTTGCATGGGATTTTTGAATTGATTAATAAGATCTCTCCTTCTATGATCCTGACCACAGATTTTTATGAAAAACTAATAATGGCTGGAGCATTCACTCACAGTGTGCATTAGTTCTAGGATGATGAATTCTGTCATCAATGTGTGCCTTTGCCAAAGAGTAATCCCAAATGATCCATGTTTTCCACATGGATCTTAATATCGAGAGGTCAGAATCAGAATCAGGTTTATTATTACCAGCATGTGATGTGAAATTTGTTAACTTAGCAGCAGCAGTTCAGTGCAATACATAATCTAGCAGAGACAGAGAAAAAAAAATAATAAACAAAATAAAACATAATAAACAAACAAGTAAATCAATTATGTATATTGAATAGATTATTAAGAAACATGCAAAAACAGAAATACTGTATATTTAAAAATAGTGAGGTAGTGTCCAAAGTTTCAAAGTCCATTCAGGAATTGGATGGCTGAGGGAAGAAGCTGTTCCTGAATCACTGAGTGTGTGCCTTCAGGCTTCTGTATCTCCTACCTGATGGTAACAGTGAGAAAAGGGCATTCCCTGGGTGCTGGAGGTCTTCAATAATGGGCACTGCCTTTCTGAGACTCCGCTCCCTAAAGGTGCCCTGGGTACTTTGTAGGCTAGTGCCCAAGATGGAGCTGACTAGATTTACAACCTTCTGCAGCTTCTTTTGGTCCTGTGCAGTAGCCCCTCCATACCAGACAGTGATGCAGCCTGTCAGAATGCTCTCCATGGTACAACTATAGAAGTTTTTGAGTGTATTTGTTGACATGCCAAATCTCTTCAAACGCCTAATAAAGTGAAGCCACTGTCTTGGCTTCTTTATAACTACATCAATATGTTGGGACCAGGTTAGATCCTCAGAGATCTTGACACCCAGGAACTTGAAGCTGCTCACTCTCTCCACTTCTGATCCCTCAATGAGGATCGGTATGTGTTCCTTCCTCTTACCCTTCCTGAAGTCCACAATCAGCTCTTTTGTCTTACTGACATTGAGTGCCATGTTGTTGCTGTGGCACCATTCCACTAGTTGGCATATCTCACTCCTGTACGCCCTCTCGTAACCACCTGAGATTCTACCAACAATGGTTGTATCATCAACAAATTTGTGGATGGTATTTGAGATATGCCTAGCCACACAGTCATGTGTATACAGAGGGAAGAGCAGTGGGCTGAGCTCACACCCCTGAGGTGCGCCAGTGTTGATCGTCAGTGAAGAAGATACGTTATCACCACAGACTGTGGCTTCCAGTTAGGTACTGAGGCCCAGGTTCTGCAACTTCTCAATCAGGATTGTGGGAATGATGGTATTAAACGCTGAGCTATAGTCGATGAACAGCATCCTGACGCAGGTGTTTGTGTTGTCTTGGTGGTCTAAAACCGTGTGAAGACTCATGGAGATTGCGTCTGCCGATGAGCTATTGTGACAATAGGCAAATTGCAATGGGTCCAGGTCCCTGCTGAAGCAGGAGTTCAGCCTAGTCGTATCCAGCCTCTCAAAGCATTTCATCACTGTTGATGTGGGTGCTACTGGGGGATAATCATTAAGGCAGCCCATGTTATTCTTCTTTGGCACTGGTATAATTGTTGCCTTTTTGGAGCAAGTGGGAACTTCTGCCCGGAGCAGTGAGAGGTTGAAAATGTCCTTGAATACTCCCGCTAGTTGGTTGGCACAGGTTTTCAGAGCCTTACCAGGTACTCCATCGGGACCTTCTGCCTTGCGAGGGTTCACTCTCTTTAAAGACAGTCTAACATCGGCCTCTGAGACAGAGATCACAGGGTCATCAGGTGCAGCAGGGATCTTCACAGCTGTAGTTGTGTTCTCCCTTTCAAGGCGTGCATAGAAGGCATTGAGTTCATCTGGTAGTAAAGCATCGCTGCCATTCATACTGTTGGGTTTTGCTTTGTAGGAAGTGATGCCTTGCAGACCCTGCCAGAGTTGCCATGCATCTGATATCGCCTCCAACCTCGTTTGAAATTGTCCCTTCACCCTTGAAATAGCCCTTCTCAAATCATACCTGGTTTTCTGGTACAGGCCTGGCTTGCCAGACTTGAATGCCGCAGATCTAGTCTTCAGCAGATGATGTACGTCCTGGTTCACCCACGGCTTTTGGTTTGGGAATGTACAAGTCTTTGTGGGCACACACTCATCCACGCAGGTCTTAATGAAGTCGGTAACAACTGCAGCATACTCATCCAGATTCAAAGATGAATCCCTGAATACAATCCAGTCCACCAATTCAAAGAGTCCTGTAGGTGCTCCTGTGCTTCCCTTGTCCAAACCTTCTTGGTCCTCACTGCTGGTGCTGCAGTCTTCAGTCTCTGCCTATACTCAGGGAGTAGAAGTACAGCCAGGTGATCAGACTTCCCGAAATGAGGGCATGGAATAGCACGGTAGGCATTCTTGATGGTGGTGTAACAATGGTCCAGTGTGTGGTTTCCTCTGGTATTGCAAGTTATCTGTTGATGGTAATTGCCTAGTGATTTTTTCAGACTGGCCTTGTTAAAATCTCCCAAAACGATAGTGAAGGCATTAGGGTTCAGGGGAAGGCATTGTTCTTGAGCAGGTTAGTAGAGATCTTCCAGATGTTTCGTATACCCCACATACACTACTGTGAAAAAGCTGATCATGAGTTCAAACTTGGTTTCCAAATATGTGTGCGCACACACGCACGTGCACACACGTATGTTTAAAAAACCATGCACTGACTACTATCACTACTCAGTGTAAATTAAATAAAACCTGTTCATGCATTATTGTATCTCCAGGGTATAAGAAGCTCAAAAGGAAATCTGATTTTAAGTCACCAGGTGAAGGTGTAAACATCAAGGCTGGAAAAACTGTTTAGCTAGACTTATCCCTTTGGATGTTGGTCCTCTGGGCCTGAGACCCCTAGTTCTACCCCATTAGGACTGTGGCTTTTTTAATTTAAAATTTTTGTTGCTTCCCCCCCCCCCCCACACCCCCCACCTCTCTCTCTCTCTCACCTCAGGCCACTCTGGGGACTGTGTCTTTAATCTGTTGATTTGTTGTCAGTATTAATAGGATTGAGCTTTGGGGCAGGTGTTTCTCAACTATGCTCTACCTTTAATGGTGAGCCCTGAATCTATTTCTATTAGCAATTTAATGTTAGTTGGAAGGTGAGCAAATTGTGCAGCTCCCTGAGCTTCTGTTGTACACACCCATACAGTCACACAGAGAAAAGCTTAGCACCAAGATCTTAAAGATTTTATCTTTTAAAAAGAAAAACAGATTGGCTTTAAAATTTGTCACATGCACGTTGAAGCACAGTGAAATTTATTGTTTTGCGTTAACGACCAACACAGTCTGCAGATGTGCTGAGGCAGCCCACAAGAATTGCCATGCTTCCGGTGCCAACATAACATGCTAGCTAACCAACGTAGCTTACGAACCCTAACCTGTATGTTTTTAGAATGTGGGAGGAAACTGGAGTACTTGGAGAAAATCCACATGGTGAGGGGGAGAATGTACAAACTTCTTACATACAGTGGTGGGAATTGAACTTGGGTCACTGCTGCTCTGCTACTGTGGCAAGAGAGCTGGTGTCACACATGGAGCAGTTTATAGTAGCTATCACTGATCCAACAGCACAAGTTACTCCAGTTCAGAAACATAAATTACTTGATTTGTTTCAGTGTTAACACCCTTTCTTCTTGTCTTCTTTCTAGGAAACTCATGTCTTGGTGAGTACATATTTTAACTATATTTGTGAAATCTTGAGATGCTGCTGTTTGGAAGTTGAGTTTATAAAATTCATGTTTAAATCCTAAGTCAAATAAAATTACAGTAAGGAGATATTGTTGAGTCCAGAACAAACTGGAAGGATGCAGAGAAAATTTACATGGATGTTGTCAGGACTTGAGTCATAGGGAAAGGTTGAATAGGTTAGAACTTTATTCTCTATAATTTAGAAATTTGAGGGGAAATTTGATAGAGGTATACAAAATTGAGGGATATAGAAAGGGTAAATGCAAGCAGGCTTTTTCTCTGAGGATTGCGTGAGACTACAGTAAGAGGTCATGGGTTAAGGGTGAAAGGTTGGAAGTTTAAGGGGGACATGAGGGGAAACTTCTTCGTTTAGAGGGTGGTGAGAGCGTGGAATGAGCTGCCAGTGCAAGTGGTGGATGTGGTGTCAATTTCAGCATTTTAGAGAAATTCTATTGCAAAATGGATGTTGGCCCTATGGTTTCCTCTAATAAGATGTAGGGGCAGAATTAGGCTATTCAGCTCATCGAGTGCTCCACCATTCCATCATGGCTGATTTATTAACCCTCTCAATCCCATTCTCCTGTCTTTTCCCTGTAACCTTTGATGCCCTGACTAATCAAGAACCTATCGACCTCCACTTTAAATATACCCAATGACTTGGTCTTCACATTGGCAATGAATTCCACAGATACACTAACCCCTGGCTAAAGAAGTTCCTCCTCATGGATGTCCCTCTTTTGAAGCTGTGCCCTCTGGTCCAAACCTCACCCACTATAGGAAATATCTTCTCCACATCCATTCTATCTAGGTATTTCAGTATTCAATAGGTTTCAGTGAGATCCCTTTCTTTCTTCTAAGCTTCAGCAAGTACAGGCCTGGAACCATCAAGGCCCCCCATACATTAACCCTTTAATGTGGCATATCCATTGGATAACACTAGCACAGAACACTATTGATCTATTGGAGACTGCCTATTTTCTCCAACGTGTGTGAACATGGGCATACATCTAACTGCATTCCAGGTCCTGGTTCCAACCCAGGATGCAGCTGCACATTAAGCTCTCTATCAGTCCATGGCTCCAGCACACGCCTAATCATCTACCTGGCTTCAAATGCTTTCAAGGAGTTGATTTGCAATCTGCAAGCAATTCCATCTGTATGACTTTTTATCCATTGCTGAGTAGGAGTTAACTACACTGAGATTGTGTATGAGTGCAGTATTTTTTGAAGTTTGGGAATTTGGAGCAGTCATGTTAAGGTTCAAATCAGTCAATCAAATTTATTATATTTAATATGAAATTTGTTTTTCAGAAGCAGTGCAGTGCATAGTTGTAAGATTAGTCTAAATTATAAAAGTAAATAGAGCAATAAAGGTAGTAAAAAGGTGGTGCCCATGGGGTTATGGATTGATGAAATCTGATGGTGAAGAGGAAAACACTGTTCCTAAATTATTGTCTGACCTGATAGTATTAACAAGAAGAAGACGTGTCCTGGATGGTGTGGGTCCTTAGTGATGGATGCCGCCTTTTTGAGGCTGTCTTGGATGGCGGCAGTGGTTGTGGCATGATGAAGCCAGCTGAGTCTGCAGCCGGTTGTGACCATGCACATTGGAGGCTCCATCTCAGAAGGTGATGCAGCTAGTCAAACTGTCCTCCACCGCATGTAGAAATCTGCAAGTCTTAAAGTAAATTTTGTTATCAGCGTATTTGTATGCCACCATATACAACACTGAGATTCATTTTCTTGTGGGCGTACTCAATAAATCTGTAGAATAACAATTATATCAGAATCAGTGAAAGACTGTACGCCCTAGTTGGGCAATCAGAGTGCAGGAGACAACGTACCAGTCAGTTGGTCCACGGAAGCTTTCTGTACCCACTCAGTTACAGAATCTTCAGAATAGTTCCTTAACACAATTTAAACCTGGGCCCAACATATTGCTACAATTCCAAGAGGCACTACAGCAGCTATATTTCACTAGGAGTTTGGGAGAATTCGTTTGTCAGCAAAGACGCTTGCAAATTTCTACTGATGTACCATGGAGAGCATTCTAATTGGTGTATTGCCATCTTGTATGGATGATTCACTGCACAGGATTGGAAAAAGCTGCAGAAATTTGTAAACTCCAGCTCCATCATGGGCACTAGCCTCCCCAGCATCCGGGACACCTTCAAAAGGTGATAGCTCAAAAAGGTGGCACCCTTCATTTAGGGCCCCCATCACCCATGATATGCTCTCTTCTCATTGCTCTCATCAAGGGGCCTGAAGAAACACACTCAATGTTCCAGGAACTATTTTCCCTTCACCACCAGATTTCTGAATGGACAGTGAACCCATGAATACCACCTCAGTATATTTTACACTCTTTTGGCACTACTTGTTTAATCATTTTAAATATATATTTATTGTAGTTTATAGTTTTTATTACTATGTATTACAATGTGCTGCTGCTGTAAAACAACAATTTCATAACATATTCTGATATTAAATCTGATTCTGAAACCTGAAATTTCCTTACATGAAGCTTCACATGCAGATCATCTTAATGCCCCAAGCTTTCGTCTTGTCTCACCAAGCACTGCAGTTGCTGGAAGCTACCTGCAGGTGATGCTGTTGTGTAAAAAGAGTTGTAGCGAAAAGTTCCTAATATGTACTTGTTAGCAGAGTTAAAACCTGTATTTTTGCCGTACTAATTTAACTACTGTCTTGTTCTGGCTTTGTCAGTTATTGAATACCATGAGTGTGTGCCAGATTATCAAAGATTCAAAGTACATTGATTATGTATGCGGCATACAGCCCTGAAATTCATCTTCGTTACAGACAGCCATGAAACAGCCATTGTCCCAACCTGTTCAAAGAAAAACAACAATACCTTCATGCACAAAAAAAGTGGAAATGGCAACAAACTATAAAACACAAAATCAAAAGGCATATTTCAGATCAGCTTAGTGTTCATTATCTGCAGGCCACCCTGGTTTAATAATCACCCAAAAGTAGTAACAAAAAAAGGAGTGACCAGAACTAGAACACATCATAAGCCTGAATTAGAGTCCAGATCTACAAACCACGGCAAACAGACGTTGTTCTGGCACTATCCCCTGACAGCATAGAGAGAGAGACCTCCACATGCAAACATCTTCTCAGGCAGCAGTGAGTGAGAGGCGAGTAGATAGCGCTGAACACTGGCTCACCCTCTGCATCTGCCTCAATGATTTCAGTCTTCCTCGGTGCTTTAATTGGCGAAATCAGTGAGAGATGGAGTTGATCACAGGCTCGCGGCCTGTCTCCAGGCTTCTCTGCCTCCATGTTGTATACCTTGCTCGTGAACCCTGTCAGAGACAGCGAAGCACCAGATCACCCGATTGGCACAAAGGCACAACGGCAGAATGTAGATAACAGGCTCCAACAGTAACAGAACCACATCTTAAAGAAAAATGTTGTTAAAGAAGTGAAAGGAGTTGATTTGTAAACCGTCTTGATGATGTTACTTTTGGTCACAAGAATTGCTGGCACCGTCTTCTGGTTATATTTTGGAATTTAATTTTCTAGTATTAGACTTCTTCAGAGAAGGCCTATGTTGGATTCAGGTAGGGTGGTTGGGGCCAGGGAACTGTTGGTTTTCTGGGTATAGAGTGCATGTATGTGGAAATAGTTATGTTGGCTAGATGTATAAAATTTAGTTTCATGCCTCTAGTACCCTCTGCGGTTGCCAAAAGAAATCTCTGCCCTTTATTAAGATGAGCTGTAGATTCTGCCTGGCCTCAGATATTGATTTCTCATGTGTGTACACTTATTGACAGTATTGACAGCATTTGGTTTAACGTAGGTTTATTCTCTCCTGGGACTAGGGAGCTCCAGTAATTGAAGAATTGATGCCTCCTATTCCGTTGGAGCCTCCAGCAGAAAGTGCATGGGAGAGAGGCCTGCGGCATGCAAAAGAGGTAAATAATAATGTGCCCCAGATAATACAAAGTAACTCATTATTCTTATCTCTGATAGCAGAGCATTGCCCTTACAAATTGTAGCTCTCCCTTAATTCTGCTCTGAAGTACAGTCCTGGTTCTGTTCTCTGCATTGAGATATGAACTCTGGCAAGAGTGCAGTGAATGGAAGTTGGTGTACCAAAAGTGGCCCTTGGTTGTACCTTACGTCATCGGCATCAATAATTGCAGCTCATATTTAAAATATTGCAATCAAGGCGTCAAGCAAATTATGTGAAGTTCAGTGTCTGTGGGGGTGGGGGAACGAAAAGACCGAAAGATTGTGAGAAACCTGTTGAGCTGCTACTAGAATATCTGGTATCTCCTCAGTTTCTGCTCTTTTTATTTTCAGATGTTGAAAAAAGCCACCATCAGAAAGGAACAGGAGCCAGACTTTGAGGAGAAGCGATTCAATGTCACCATTGGAGATGATGATTTTGACAAAGAAAATGATTTTTATCGAGACTGGAATTGTCGTGTTGCAAGAGACATCAGAGAGCCAGGGTGAGCATAAATTGAGGAGAAAATTGTTCTGCCACTTGCTCGTGAGAAAAGTATTAGCCTTCCACAGAAGTTTGATATATCAGAGGGAACAGGAAGCCAATGGCTTAAATTGTCTTCCTCGTACTGTATCTTAAATAGTTCATCTTTGCTAACTGCATTATTTTGTTGAAGATCTTATAGTGAATGTTACATCATATGTTACTGGCATTTTGTGACAGGTTCAATGTGGTGTTTCATTCTTTATCAGCTCAATGCCAATTCTGGGTACTTGTGGTAAAAAGATTTGGTGTGGTTGACAGAGAATTGTGAAAGAAAATGCATTTAATCAATTAAGAGCTTTCTTGTAACAAGCAGAATAGGATAAACAATTGATGTGTATTTGGACTTTCAGAAGGCCTTTGATAATGTGCCATACCAGAGTTGATTCAGTAGAGTGGGAGCACAAGGAATAATTGGGAGTCTGTGACCAGTGCAGCAGCAATTGTGTCAGGTCCCTCGCTGTTCACCAACCTCTGTCTGTTTGCAATGATCGTGAAAGGAGTGGTGACAAGCTACATGAATGAAAGGACATGGCAAACGGAACCGAATGTGGAAAATGTGATCCCATCTACTTGTCAAATAAAGCTGGAGTATTTATTAAACGGAGAGATTGATGTTTATGGAACCTGGGTCCCATTATTGAAAATTAACATGCAAAGCCGAGCGAGCTAGGACTTTTCTCTTTGGACTGAAGGAAGATGAGAAGCAACTTGATAGAGGTCTTTATAATTATGAGGGGCATAATTACACAGGACAGCCAATATCTTTTCTTGAGGCAGAAGTGGCCAATATAAGAGAAGATCCATTTAAGGTGATGAAGTAAAGTTTAGGGAAGATATTAGCAGCAGGTTTTTTTTAAACCTGATTTACAGATGTCTGGAATAGGAGCAGGAGTAGGCCGTCCGGCCCATTGAGCCTGCCCCGCCATTCAATAAGATCATGGCTGATCTGTCCGTAAACTCAGCTCCATCTACCTGCCTTTTCTCCATAACCCTTAATTCCCCAAATATGTAAAAATCTATCTAACTGTATCTTAAGTATATTTAATGAAGAAGCCTCAACTGCTTCCCTGGGCAGAGAATTCCGCAGATTCACCACTTTCTGGGAAAAACAGTTTCTCCTCATCTCCGTCCTAAATCTTCTCCTTTGAATCTTGAGGCAATGTCCCCTAGTTCTAGTCTCACCTACCAATGGAAACAACTTTTCTACTTCTATTTATCTATCCCTTTCAAAATTTTGTACGTTTCTATAAAATCCCTTCTCATTCTTCTGAATTCCAGAGAGTATAGTCCCAGGCAGCTCAATCTCTCATAGGTTAACCTCTTCATCTCTGGAATCAACCTGGTGAACTTCCTCTGCACTGCCTCCAAAGCCAGTATATCCTTCCTCAAGTATGGAGACCAGAACTGCACACAGTACTCCAGGTGCAGCCTCACCAGTACCCTGTATAGTTGCAGCATGACCTCCCTGCTCTTGAATTCAATCCCTCTTGCAATGAAGGCCAACATTCCGTTTGCCTTCTTAATAACCCATTGTAGGGGAACGTCAACTCAGACCATGAGAGGCCTGCGTCGGACATTTTCATGTCTTACAAAGCGCAGATTGGAAGTCTGTGTGTGGCGCCATTCCTCGCACAGACACTAGAGCAATGTGTGGTTAAGTGCCTTGCTCAAGGACACAGGCACACTGCCTGTTGTACCTGCAAGCCAACTTGCCAAGCACTACCAATTCCCTCTGCACAACAGCATGCTGCAACCTTTCACCATTTAAATAATAATCTGCTCTTCCATTATTCCTTCCAAAGTAGATGATCTCACATTTCTGAACGTTGTATTCCATCTGCCAGACCTTGGCCCACTCACTTATCCTATCTATATCCCTCTGCAGATTCTCCACATCCACTGTACAATTTGCTTTTCCACTCAGTTTAGTGTCATCAGCAAATTTTGCAACACTAACTCAGTCCCCTCTTCCAAATCATCAATGTAAATGGTAAACAGCTGCGGGCCCAGCACCGACCCCTGCGGCACCCCACTCACCACTGACTGCCAACCGGAGAAACACCCATTTGTACCAACTCTCTGCCTTCTATTGGTTAACCAATCCACTATCCATGCCAATACACTTCCTCCGACTCCATGCATCCGTATCTTATTTATAAGTCTCTTGTGCGGCACCTTATCGAACACCTTCTTGAAATCCAACTCTACGACATCCACCTGTTCCCCTCTACCCGCTGTATTCATTATGTCTTCAGAGAACTCCAGTAAGTTTGTCAAACAGGACCTGCCCTTTCTGAATCCATGCTGCATCTGTCTAATGGAACCATTCCTTTCTAAATGTTTTGCTATTTCTTCCTTAATGACAGCTTCAAGCATTTTCCCGACTACAGATGTTAAGCTAACTGGCCTATAGTTGCCCCTCTTTTGCCTACATCCTTTTTTAAAAAGTGGCGTGACATTCACTGTCTTCCAATCCACCGGGACCTGCCAAGAGTCTAGAGAATTTTGGTAAGTAATTACCAACGCGTCTGCTATAACCTCCACCGATTCCCTCAGCACCCTGGGATACATCCCATCAGGACCAGGAGACTTATCTACCTTTAGGCCCTCTAGTTTGCTCATCATTATCTCTTTCGTGACAGTGACTTTATCGAGGTTCTCACCTCCTATTTCGTCCATAACATCATTCTTCGACATTTTAGATGTGTGCTCCACTGTGAAGACCGACACAAGATAGTTTTTCAATGCCTCAGCCATTTCCATATCACCCAATATCAATTTCCCCTTCTCACCTTCCAAGGGACCTACGTTGACTTTAGCCACCCTCTTCCACTTTATATATTTATAAACATTTTTGCTATCTGTTTTTATATTTTGTGCACTTCCAAGGAGTGGTAGAGGCTGATACAATAAAGACTTAGCTAGACATATGGATGTTAAAGAATGGTGGGTTATGATTTTGTAGGAGGAAAGTTTAGATTGATTGTGGAGTAGATTAATATGGGCCAAAGAACTCATATTGTGCAGCGTTCAGTATTTATTGCAAGACGATTGGAACAGAAGACTGAAGAGTTCATTGGTTCAATTATACAGTCATACAGTATGGGAACAGGCCGTTTGAAATACGAAATTATAACTTTCTCAATTTCTCTCCTAAAATTTGGGCCCTCGAGTCTGAATAACATCCTTGTAAATATTCCCTGCACTTTCCAGCTTACTGGCATCTTTCTGTTGACAGGAAAGCCCAAACTGAAAATGAAATTCCAAATATGGCTTCACTAACATCTTGTACAATTGTCCTCCATTGATTTGCCTTCCCACAATACCTCACACTTTTCTGAATTAAAATCCCTCTAAATCCTGATAACCATCTTCACTGTCAACAAGTGTCATCTACAAACTTACTAATCATGCCTGGCATATTCTCATCCAAGTCATTGATATAGGTAACAAATAGCAGTTGCCCAGTACTGACCCCTGGCTACTAGTCACTTGCCTCCAGTCTGACAAATATCCTTCCACCATTAGAAACATAGAAAACCTACAGCACAATACAAGCCCTTCGGCCCACAAAGCTGTGCCGAATATATCCTTACCTTAGAAATTACTTAGGGTTACCCATAGCCCTCTATTTTACTGAGCTCCATATACCTGTCCAGGAGTCTCTTGAAAGCCCCTATGGTATCCACCTCCTGCACCACCATTGCCGACAGCCCATTCCACGTGCTCACCACTCTGTGTGTGTAAAAAAAAACTTACACCCTGATATATCTTCTGTACCTACTTCCAAGCACCTTAAAACAGCCCTCTCATGCTAGCCATTTCCACCCTGGGAAAAGCTATCCATGTAATCAATGCCTCTCATCATCTTGTATTCCTCTATCAAGTCACCTCTCTTCCTCCGTCGCTCCAAGGAAAAAAGGCCGAAATCACTCAACCTATTCTCATAAGGCATGCTTCCCAATCCAAGCACTGTATGCTTTCTTTACCACAGAGTCAACCTGCACAGCAGCTTTGAGTGTCCTATGGACTTGGACCCCAAGATCCCTCTGATCCTTCACACTGCCAAGTGACTTACCATTAATACTATAATCTGACATCATATTTGACCTACCAAAATGAACCACCTCACACTTATCTGGGTTGAACTCCATCTGCCACCTCTCAGCCCATTTTTGCATCCTAATGTCCCACTGTAAGCCCTGACAGCCTTCCACACTATCCACAACACCTCCAACCTTTGTGTCATCAGCAAATTTACTAACCCATCCCTCCACTTCTTCATCCAGGTCATTTATAAAAATCATGAAGAGTAAGGGCAGATCCCTGAGGCACACCACTGGTGACTGACCTCCATGCGGAATATGACCTGTCTACAACCACACTTCGTCTTCTGTGCACAAGCCAGTTCTGGATCCACAAAGCAATGTCCCCTTGGATCCCATGCTTCCTTACTTTCTCAATAAGCCTTGCATGGGGTACCTTGTCAAATGCCTTGATGAAATTCATATACACTACATCTGCTGCTCTACCTCCATCAAGGTGTTTAGTCACATCCTCAGAAAATTCAATCAGGCTTGTAAGGCATGACCTGCCTTTAACAAAGCCATGCTGACTATTCCTAATCATATTATACCTCTCCAAATGTTCATAAATCCTGCCTCTCAGGATCTTCTCCATCAACTTACCAACCACTGAAGTAAGACTCATTGGTCTGTAATTTCCCGGGCTATCTCTACTCCCTGTCTTGAATAAGGGAACAACATCCGCAACCCTCCAATCTTCCGGAACCTCTCCCGTCCCAATTGATGATGCAAAGGTCATCGCCAGAGGCTCAGCAACCTCTTCCCTTGCCTCCCACAGTAGCTTGGGGTACATCTTGTCTGGTCCCAGTGACTTATCCAACTTGATGCTTTGCAAAAGCTCCTGCACATCCTCTTTCTTAATATCTACATGGTCAAGCTTTTCAATCCCGCTGTAAGTCATCCCTACAATCGCCAAGATCCTTTTCCGTAGTGAATACTGAAGCAAAGTATTCATTAAGTACCTCTGCTTTCTCCTCCGGTTCCATACACACTTTTCAGCTGTCACACTTGATTGGTCCTATTCTCTCACGTCTTATCCTCTTGCTATTTGCATACTTGTAGAATGCCTTGGGGTTTTCCTTAATCCCATTGAGCCAAAACCTTCTTACTCTGTCTCCCTCCTAATCTGATATCCGCTCTATAAGGTGTCTCCTTTTAAACAATTCTCATTCTTCTCACTGGCTGACGTCCATGCGCTTGCGCAATCATGCCCCAATCAAACCGCTAAAGAAATTTTTTAAAAATCCCTGCTTCCTGTCACCAGCTCTTTTTCCATAGCACCTAGCGTGCAGAATTTTATTAAATTCCTTCGCGAAGTCTGTCCTCCTTGGTTACTTAAAAAAAATCCAGTTATAACTGGTGCACAAAGCTATGTAGACTGTCCCTAATCAAATCCCTCAGAATGCAGTAACATAACATGCCAGAGATGTTAGATTTATTGGTTTGTAGTCCCTGGTTTTTACTGTGCAGTCCTCCTTAATAAAGGCACAACATTAGCCACCCTCAGGCCGCTCAAACAATATTTTCTGAAGCATAGTATATCAGCCAGACAGGGTGCATGGTGGAAACGCCCATCAAGTTATTCAGGCTATGTATCTGTTTGGTTTACCTGGAGAAATCGGTGTTAGCAGAGCATTGCATTTACAATGGGCATAGGGTTGACTGAGGCACAAAACTACTGTGCCGTGCCACTGGCTTTTAGCACCGCCTGTTGAAGGAAGCCATTGAAATAAAACTAGAGGAAAATAATTTTTACAAAGACAAAGGTGTTGCTCTAAGGAAGAACTGGAAGACAAGGTGGAAGAATGAAGACCTGATTGGATGAGAACTACCCAATCAGGAGGAACAGACTACGGTGGGGAGGGGGGTATAAATACCTCCAGACTAGACATGCCCGGGAATCATCTGCGATGAAGATGGTGGAGTTTGTCATCGAAATGTCGGTTGTAATCAGTACTTGTACCTGGCTGGAAGCCCAGAAAGAGTTTATTCATTATATACACTGGGAAAAGCACTAGATCACTCTTCTCTTTTTCTGTAGTGCAAACAGTAAATTATAGCATCCTACATCAAAGTTGCTGGTGAACGCAGCAGGCCAAGCAGCATCTATAGGAAGAGGCGCAGTCGACGTTTCAGAAACGTCGACTGCGCCTCTTCCTATAGATGCTGCTTGGCCTGCTGCGTTCACCAGCAACTTTGATGTATGTTGCTTGAATTTCCAGCATCTGCAGAATTCCTGTTGTTTGCGTTTAAATTATAGCATCCTGTTGAGTATGCATTTAGGATATTGTGTTCAGTCTCATTGTACAAAGAAGGTTATCTTTGTGATTATTGATTTCCTGGGTGTCGGATTGGTCTTACAAGTTCAAAAAATGAAATGTGATATTGCTGGAAAAAATCTTATTGGTCTTGACAAGGTGGGTGCAAAGTTGGCAATTACAGCTCAGTTTCAGAGGGGGATATTTTATCTTTTTAAGCCCATCGCTTCTACTGGGGCAGAGGCCACTGACAGTAGCTTGCAGTGTCCTGTAGCCAATCGAAAATCCTTCCTCTCGCAGGGTTGAGGTGTTTGGAACCTCCGGCGTTTCTGTAGCACTGGGTTTTTACGATACCGTGTTTCTAGCCTCATGCCCAACACTCCTTTCACAGCTGGACTTGGGGTCATTCATGGCAGAGTTAGGACCTTTTATACATATGTTAAAAACGAGAGGGTAGGACCACTCAAGAACAACGGAGGAATTTTTTGTGCCTGAAGCCAGGGGAAAGGGGTGGCATAATAAATGAGTATTTTGCATTAGTATTTATTAGGGAAAGACATGGAGGTAAGTGAGATCAGGGAAGGTATTCTGATATTCTACGGCATGTTGATATCAAGGAAGAAAATATGTTGTATCTCTTGAAGAGTTTTAAGGCAGATGAATTCCATAGGGCCTATTGGAATCTGTCCCAGGTTGAGAGAAGCAAGAGAAGAGCTTGCTGAGCTTTGACATAGATTTTTTTATTCTCAATTCTCTGAGGTCCCAGGTGAATGGAGAATAGCGAGTGTTGTTCCTCTGTTCAAAGTAGAAAATGGAACGAACCAGGAGAGCTGGACATCAGTGGTAAGGAAATTATTGGAGAGGACTCTCGGGGATAGAATATTCACACATCTGGAAAAGTAGAGTCTTATTACGAATAGTTAGCATGGCTTTGTGCACTGGAGGTTGCCCTGGAGTCTTCAGGGGCGTGGATTGGTCATATTGGAAAAGCACTTCTTGGTATCACGTAAAAACAAAAACACTTCTTCCAAACTATTCAGGCCATTCAAAGTTCTGCAAGAGGTTTTTTTTTGGTATGTGAAATCATCAAATTATTATAGTGTAGCGGTGTGCTACACACAGCACTAGAATAACGACATGTAGTTGGTGAGTTGGAGTTGCGATAAAAGAGATTTATGTCCAGCACCCATTGTTCCTGATCACCTTAAACAGCCCCTTGTAGGGCCGCCGTAGCGGTGCCCGGTGTCTGTCCCGTCGTACGGAAAGAAACTTACAGTTCTGCAGGTCTTTGGGTACGCAGGTCGGGCTCTGTCCGTACTGTGAAGTGGGTATGGGGGCCAGGTTACCGAGCCTCTCACGTAGTCTGTCCAGGACTGCTGCGGGTTCTTCCTCTTGCCCCCTTGGTGCTGGTATGAACTCTCCTGGGACTACCAGGGGTGCTCCGTACACCAACTCAGCCGAGGAGGTATGCAGATCCTCCTTGGGTGCCGTGCGGATTCCGAGCAGGACCCAGGGAAGTTCGTTCACCCAGTTAGGCCCTTCCAGGCAGGCCATGACAGCCGACTTCAGGTGATGGTGGAAACGCTCCGCTAGTCCGTTTGACTGTGGGTGGTAGGCAGTTGTGTGGTGTAGCTGTGTTCCTAAAAGGCTGGCCATAGCTGACCACAGGCTGGAGGTGAACGGGCTCCCCTGTTGGAGGTAATATGGGCCGGTACCCCGAAGCATGCTACCCAGGTTGCGATCAGTGCTCGGGCGCAGGATTCGGAGGTGGTGTTGGTGACGGGACTGCCTCTGGCCTTCTGGTGAACCGGTCTATCATAGTTAGGAGGTACCGCGCTCCTTGTGACACTGGCAGGGGCCCCACGATATCCACATGAATGTGGTCAAACCTCCGGCGGGTGGGTTTGAACTGCTGCAGCGGAGCCTTGGTGTGCCGCTGCACCTTGGCCATTTGGCACTGCATGCACGTTTTGGCCCATTCACTGACTTGTTTACGAAGTCCATACCACACGAACCTGTTGGAGACCAGCTGGGTAATTGTCCTGATGGAGGCGTGGTCCCTGGGTCGGGATGTGGTGCTGTACTCTGTGTCTGGGCATGGCTGCCGTGAACTGCGGTGTCAGAACTGTTGGGAAATCCGCCAGGACCCTGATGAATTCGTCGTCGGACAGCGTGATGGAGTCCAGGTGTGGAGCTAGCAACTTGGCTTCACCCAGGGAGAACTTCTGAAAAGTCTTGACGTGGACTAGTCGCTTCTCTTGCAGGTCGACCAGCAGGCTGTGGGCTCGTAGAAAATCCGCCCCCAGGAGTGGTTGGGCCACGGCGGCCAGTGTGAAGTCCCACGTGAACCTGCTGGAGCTGAACTGTAGCCGCACCGTGCGGGTGCCGTAGGTTCATATTGTACTGCCATTTGCAGCCCTCAGGGTGGGTCCTGCTTCTCTGTTGCGGGTGTCGTAACTCGTTGGAGGTAAGATGCTGATCTGCGCTCCGGTGTGAACCAAAAAGCGGCGTCTCGACTGCTTGTCCCAGACATACAGGAGGCTGTCCTGATGGCCAGCCGCCGTAGCCATCAGCGGCAGCTGGGCCTTGGTATTTCCCGGGAATTTGCAGGGTGGTCTACAGCAGCGGGCCTCTGTGCCCCACCGCTGGTGGTAGAAGCACGATTGTTCGTTGGGCTCCTCACTCCCGTCGCCGGGTTTTGTAGGCTCTGCTGTCAGGCCTGGTCTGGTCTGCCGCTGGGCACGCGGCTTGGTGATCTGTGCGACAGACGCCCCTCTCTCCTTCTTGGCATTCCAGAGGACATCTGCCCGGGCCGCCACCTTCCGGGAGGTTGCTGAAATCTGCGTCAGACAGCAGCAGGCATATGTCCTCGGGCAATTGCTCTAGGAATGCCTGCTGAAACATGAGGCAAGGTTTGTGTCCTTCAGCCAGGTCCAGCATTTCGTTCATTAATGCTGACGGCGGCCTGTCTCCCAAACCATCCAGGTTCAGTAAGCGGGCAGCTCGCTCGCGCCGAGAGAGTCCGAAAGTCCTTATGTGCAGGGCTTTGAATGCTATGTATTTGCCGTCCTCCGGGGGCAACTGTATAAACCCCTCAACTTGTGCAGCTGTCTCCTGGTCGAGGGAGCTCAGCACGTAGTAGTAACGAGTGGAATCCGAGGTTATCTGCCAAATGTGAAATTGTGCTTCTGCTTGTTCGAACCATAAGCGGAGTCGTAGCATCCAGAAGCTTGGCAGTTTTAACGAAACTGCGTGAACAGATGCGGCGTTGGTCATCTCTGGTCCAAATATCGTTTGGGCCGTCGGGGTCACCAATTGTAGCGGTGTGGTACACTCAGTGCTAGAATAACGACACAGAGTCGGTGAGTTGGAGTTGCGATAAAAGAGATTTATTCAAACTTCGCGGCCTCCTTTCAAGCCTTCCCGTTCCCGCGCGTGGGATCTTCCCCCTGCTGGTGAAGATAACCTGGCGCCATTTTTGGGGCCGGCCTCTCTGCCAGCGCACGCCAGTTCGTGTGTGCTAGAAAGTGGGTTGCCACAATAGCTTAGGACTGAACAAGTAGCATAAAGTCAGAACTGAGCTGGCAGCTGAAAACTGGGCACCCATGTTTGTTCTAAGGGCCATGAGCGGTGGTAGGAGTACATTCCATCAAACTGTAACTTTAAAGCTGGTATCATTGGCAAATGTTGTGAAATTTGTTGTTTTGTAGCAGCAGTACACTGCAATACATAGTACTAAGAAAAACTGAATTACAACATGGTATGTGTGTGTGTGTATATATTTATTTTATATATATATATTGTCATGTACCCCGTGACGGGTTAACGATCCAGCAGAAATGGGAAACACTTTGGAGTATTGCTATTAACTAATGGTATTTACTAGTAACTATGCAATACAGTAATATAAAATCAGATATATAAAACAGGTTAGCAATGTTTAGATATGTATAAGTGTGGAAATATATGAAAACCAAGCTTCTTCAAGTCTAGGGGTAAATAGATAGTCTTACGATGATGAGTAAAATTCAGTTCAGTTCGTGGTATTGAGTTGAGTAGTGATGGAGAGAGAGGGAGAGTCTTCAGGTGAACTGACGCTGTTGATCTTCCCGTTGTCCTCCACAATCCTTTAGAAGTCACCAACTGTGACCACAACAAAGGGGACAGTTCTTCTGTGGTGGAATTATCAACCCAGGCGAGGGTTGGACACACGAATAACTCCCCACCGGTCACACCCTTTTCACACTGCAAGAGCCACTGATCGATCTGCCTGATTGACCCTTCAAAACCCACCTTTTCTGTGGGCACAACAAGGCTCATTCAGTGTACAAAACCATGTGTCTGTAGGTCTAACAGTTGACCTTCTATTATCTCCCCATGCTGAATACCAACTGTCCATCAAGCAGCTCCTCCCTTCTCTCTATGTAAGAACTTAGAAGCTGCCAATGTCCTTGCAGAAAGTATAAACAAACTGTGAGCAGTCTTCGCCTCTCTCTCTTTTAACAAGGGGTCTGTGTTGGACACCTCTCTCTCTCTCTCTTTTAAAAGCACAGTTCACAGGGGTAATAGAGGACCCTGTCACAATATATATCATACATACGTGTTTGTACGTACACACACACACACACCCACCAGTGTCGTCGCAGAGGTTGCCAGAGTGAAGTTGTAAACAACATCAAACTGACTTTGGGATCCCAGCTCCGGATTTCTTCCTCAGCGTTCAATCCCGAAGCCTTCCCTATGGGTACGTATGGCTACAAGTCAGCAGAGGTTTAAAATCGGAGCATTCCTTCTAGGTGGGCTGTCGTCCAAAGCTGATGAGTCCCACCTGCCTGACGCAACTGGTTTTGAGGTACCAGTGGTCTGGTTTTGCCCCTTCTCTTGTCAGTAGAAAGAGTTCGGCCGTGCCAAGTAGCTAAGCCACACATGAAGGCCAAGAGTTGGACTTGGTTGTCAGAGGCTGTTAGAGATGCATGCCATTTGGAGCACTTTATAGGTAGTGGGAGCTTATCCCCTCTACCTCCTTTGGCTATGACAAACTTAGGAAACTTATAAAATACACACACACACACACACACACACACACACACACACACACACACACACAAAGACGGCGGAACAAGACCACTTGGCCCATCAAATCTGCTCTGACATTCAATCATGTCTGATCCTTTTTTTTCCCCCCTCCTCAGACCCACTCCCCCACTTTCCTCCATGGGAAACATCCTTTCCACATCTACTCTGTCTAAGCCTTTCAACATACGAAAGGTTTCAATGAGGTCGCCCCTCATCCTTCTAAATTCTAACGAGTACTACCCGGAGCTATCAAATGTTCCTCATATGATAACCCTTTCATTCCTGGAATCAACCTTGTGAACCTCCTCTGGACCCTCTCCAATGCCAGTACATCTTTTAGATGAGGAGCCCAAAACTATTCACAATACTCAATCTGAGGCCTCACCAGTGCCTTATAAAGCCTCAGCATCACATCTGTTGTATTCAAGACCTTTTGAAATGAAGGCTAACATTACATTTGTCTTCCTCACTGCCGACTGTACCTGCAAGTTAACCTTTAGGACGTTGTGCATAAGGACTCCCAAGTCCCTTTGCACCTCACATTTTTGGATTATTTCCCCATTTAGAAAATGGCGCCTGCACATTTATCTCTACTACCAAAGTGCATGACCATGTATTTTCCAACATTGTATTTCATTTGCCACTCTCTTGCCCATTCTCCGAATCTGTCCAAGTCCTTCTGCAGCCTTCCTTTTTCCTCAACACTACCTGTCCCTCCACCAAGCTTAGTATCATGTGCAAACTTGGCAACAAAGCCATCTATTCCATCATCTAAATCATTGATGCATTAAAAGAAGCAGTCCCAACACCGACTCCTGCGAAACACCACTAGTCACTGGCAGCCAATCAGAAATGGAACCTTTTATTCCCACTCACTGCCTCCAACCAATCTGCCAATACTCTAACCATGTCAGTAACTCTAATCATGCCTGTAATACCATGGGCTCTTAACTTGGTACGCAGCCTCGTGTGGCACTTTGTTAAAGGCCTTCTGAAAATCCCAATATACAACACCCACCTTTATCTATTTTATGTGTATTTCCTCAAAGCATTCCAATAGGTTTGTCAGGCAAGATTTTCCCTTAAGGAAACCTTAATGCTGACTCTCTGATCTTGTACTGTGTCACCAAATACTCTATAACCTCATCCTTAACAATTGACTCCAACATCTTCCCAACCACTGAGGCCAGATTAACTGGTCTGTAATTTCTTTTCTGCTGCCTTCCCCCATTCTTAAAGAGTGGAGTGATATTTGTAATTTTCCAGTCCTCTGGCACCATGCCAGAGTCCAGTGATTTTGAAAATTCATTTCTAATGCCCCCACAGTCTCTATACTGCTACCTTTTTCAGAACCCTAGGGTGCAGTTTTTCTCGTCTGGGTGATTTATGTACCCTCAGGTCTTTCAGCTTTTTGAGCACTTTCTCCCTTGTAATAGTAACTGTACTCACTTTTCTTCCCTCACACATTTCAACATCTGGCACACTGCTAGTGTCTTCCACAGTGAAGACTGATGCAAAGTATTTAGTTCATCTGCCATCTCCTTGTCCCCTGTTATTATTTCTCCGGCCTCATTTTCTAGCAGTCCTGTATCCACTCTCATCTCTTTCATTTTTTATGAAAAGCTTTTACTTTGCTCTTTGATATATTTTTGCCAGCTTGCTTTCATACTTCATCTTTTCCCTCCTAATGATTCTTTTAGTTGCTTTCTATAAGGTTTTAAAAGCTTCCCAATCTGCTGTCTTCCCTCTGATTTTCACTTTGTTGTATGCCCTCTCTTTTGCTTTCACTGTAGCTTTGACTTCCCTTGTCAGCCACGGTTGTACTATTTTGTCATTTGAGTATTTCTTTGTTTTTGGACACAACTATCCCGCACCTTCCTCATTTGTCCCAGAAACTCACGTCATTTCTGCTCTGCTGTCATCCCTGCCAGCAGCTCCTTCCAATTTACTTTGGCCAGCTCATCTCTCTTAACACAGTAATTTCCTTTATTCCACTGAAATGCTGCTCCGTCAGACTTTACTTTCTCCCTATCAAGTTTCAAGTTGAACTCAATCATTTTGTGATCACTGTCTGCTCGGGGTTCTTTTACCTTAAGCTCCCTAATACCTCCTGTTCATTACATAGCACCCAATTGAGTATAGTTGATCCCCTAGTAGGCGCAACGACAAACTGCTCTAAAAAGCCGTCACGTAGCCATTCAACAAACTCACGAGATCCTTTTTCAACCTGATTTTCCCAGTCGACCTGCATGTTGAAATCTCCCATGATTATCATAGCATTGCCCTTTTGACATGCCTTTTCTATTTCCTGTTGTATCTGTGGTCCACATCCCAGCTACTGTTGGGAGGCCTGTATATAACTGCCATCAGGGTCCTTTTACTCTCCGGGAGGTCCTGCTTCTGAGCTTTCTACCAAGCTCTCTCAATTCTCTTTTCAAGACCTCTTTGCTTTTCCTTCCTATGTCATTGGTACCAATACGTACCAAGACATCTGGCTCCCTCCAAAATGTTGTGGACGCGATCCGAGCCATCCCTGACCCTGGCAGCTGGGCAACATACCATCTGGGTTTTCCATTCATGCCCACAGAATCTCCTGTCTGTTCCCCTGACTATTGATTCCCCTATCACTATCCTCTTCTCCCTCTTTCCCTCTGCACCACAGACCTGTGCTCAGTGTCAGTAACCCAGTCTCCGTGGTGTTCCTCTGGGAGGTTATCCCCCACAACAGTATCCAAAACTGTATACTTATTATTGAGGAACGGCAATAGGGATGCTCTGCGCTAACTGCCTATTCACATTTCCATTTCTCCTGACGGTCACCCAGCTACTCGCTTCCTACAACTTTGGGGTGACTACTTCCCTGTAATCTCCTCACTCTCCTGTACAATCCGAAGGTCATCCAGCTGCTGCTCCAGATCCCTAACATGGTCTTCAAGGATCTGCAGCCAAATGCACTTCATGCAGATGTAGTTCGCTGGTAGACTGGGTCCCCGGGACTCCAACATTCAGCATACATATTTAATATGTGTGTGTGTGTGTGTGTAACTAATTTAGTAAGTAGGACGAAAATAGTGAGATAGTGTTCATGGGTCATTGTCTATTCACGAATCTGATGGCGCAGAGGAAGAAGCTGGTCCTGAAACGTGTGTGTGTGTGTGTGTGTCTCTCTCTCTCTCTCTCTCTCTCTTTCTCTTTCTTGCTCTCTTTCTCTCTTTCTCTTTCTCTCTGTCTCTGTCTCTCTTTCTCTCTCTCCCTCGCTCCATCCCTCCCCCCTCCCTCCCCCTCCCTCTCCCTCCCTCTCTCCCCCCCTCTCTCCCCCCCTCCCCCCCTCTCTCCCCCCTCTCCCCCTCCCTCTCTCCCCCTCCCTCTCTCCCCCTCCTTCTCTCCCCCTCCTTCTCTCCCCCTCCTTCTCTCCCCCTCCCTCTCTCCCCCCTCCCTCTCTCCCCCCTCCCTCTCTCCCCCCTCCCTCTCTCCCCCCTCCCTCTCTCCCCCCTCCCTCTCTCCCCCCTCCCTCTCTCCCCCCCCTCCCCCCCCCTTTCAGGCTGTTGTACCATCTCCTTGATTGTAGCAATGAGAGGAGGATATGTACTGGGTGATACAGCCATTATGATGGATGCCAGCTTTTTGAGGTATTACCTTTGGAAGGTAGCTTTGATGTTGGGGAAGCTATTGCCTATTATGGAATGCCAAGGGGTGCCGTGATTAGCACCAAGCATATCTAAAAAATGAGGTGCCAGCCCAGTGAGGCTGTAGTACAGGGCTAAATGCATGCTAAACAACATGCAGTGATGGTGTCAGAGGATCTCTTGACTAACTGAACGGAAAGAGGAGTCTCCAAGATCATCTCAGTCCTCAGCAGTGGTCTGTTAATTTGGAGGAGCTGTATTTTTATCAGAGAATTGTAAGAGTATCTGTAGCAGTGTTAGTTGTTACTTCACTTCCTTATCACAACTGTCAAAGCACAATGTGCTTCATCTGGAGAAATGAGATTTTAACATTGGGTTGGAGTTATTTAGGATTAGAGTTTAAGATCACTGAAGAAGTGAAGTTTGCTTCAACCCTATTGAACATTTGAACAGGTTATTCCTAAAGCCAGCCAAATAAACCTTTCTTGCATTTTCCTTCAAATGCACCAGTGATTTGGAATACAGAGAAGCAATCAACTATGGGTAAGGACTGTTGACACAATGTTCTGAATCATTGCTATGCATTCATTCACACCTGTGCTAATCAGATGTCATCTGTGCATCAATGTGCCTGAAGCATTTTTCTTGCGTTTGTGAAACAAAAGGAGGTAAAGGAGGCTGGAAGGATATGTCATGTCATTGTTTGGAAACAAAATTTGTTGCTGAATATTTGAAGACTACTGAGGATTTTCAGAGTTTCCATTAAATGGGGAAAATGATTGTGTTGAGACCAACAGGAGCAAGAGAACATATAGTTGTTTTTCTGAAGTTACTTTTAAAGGGCGAGGTTTAGTTATTCTGTTCAAATTGTGTAGTTGAGAGGGGAGGTGTAAATTTTCAGTTTCACTGGGAAAGATAAATAAATATATGATTTCCTTAAAAATATTGCTGTTATTCCAGCAGAGAATTTGCCTGTCCCCTGATCAGTTCTTCATATTGCTCACTGAGCCTGTTCCGTCATTCTATCATGGCTAAGTTATAATCCCGCTGAGCTCCTTTCTCCTGCCTTCTTCCTGTAACTTTCAACACCCTTACCAGTCAAGACTTTATTAGCCTCCAGTGACTTGGCCTATACAGCTGTCTGTGGCAATGAACTTTACAGATTCACCACCCTCAGGCTAATGAAATTCCTCCTCATCTCTGTTCTCAATGGATGTTCTTCCATTCTGAGGCTGTGCACTCTTGGTCCTAGACTTCCTCCTCCACAGTAAACATCCTCTCCAAATCCTCAGTCTAGGCCTTTCAATACTCAATAGGTTTCAATAAAATCCCTCCCTAATTCTTTTAATCTCCAGCAAGTGCATGACCAGAGCTATCAAATGCTCACCATATTTTTAATGTAACCCCAATTTTTAAAAAAGGAGGGATGTAACTAGTAGAGTGGATAGGGGAGAACCAGTGGATGTGGTATATTTGGATTTTCAAAAGGCTTTTGACAAGGTCCCACACAGGAGATTAGTGTGCAAACTTAAAGCACACGGTATTGGGGGTAAGGTATTGGTGTGGGTGGAGAATTGGTTAGCAGACAGGAAGCAAAGAGTGGGAATAAACGGGACCTTTTCAGAATGGCAGGCGGTGACTAGTGGGGTACCGCAAGGCTCAGTGCTGGGACCCCAGTTGTTTACAATATATATTAATGACTTGGATGAGGGAATTAAATGCAGCATCTCCAAGTTTGCGGATGACACGAAGCTGGGCGGCAGTGTTAGCAGTGAGGAGGATGCTAAGAGGATGCAGGGTGACTTGGATAGGTTGGGTGAGTGGGCAAACTCATGGCAGATGCAATTTAATGTGGATAAATGTGAAGTTATCCACTTTGGTGGCAAAAATAGGAAAACAGATTATTATCTGAATGGTGGCCGATTAGGAAAAGGGGAGGTGCAATGAGACCTGGGTGTCATTATACACCAGTCATTGAAAGTGGGCATGCAGGTACAGCAGGCGGTGAAAAAGGCGAATGGTATGCTGGCATTTATAGCGAGAGGATTCGAGTACAGGAGCAGGGAGGTACTACTGCAGTTGTACAAGGCCTTGGTGAGACCACACCTGGAGTATTGTGTGCAGTTTTGGTCCCCTAATCTGAGGAAAGACATCTTTGCCATAGAGGGAGTACAAAGAAGGTTCACCAGATTGATTCCTGGGATGGCAGGACTTTCATATGAAGAAAGACTGGATGAACTGGACTTGTACTCGTTGGAATTTAGAAGATTGAGGGGGGATCTGATTGAAACGTATAAGATCCTAAAGGGATTGGACAGGCTAGATGCAGGAAGATTGTTCCCGATGTTGGGGAAGTCCAGAACGAGGGGTCACAGTTTGAGGATAGAGGGGAAGCCTTTTAGGACCAAGATTAGGAAAAACTTCTTCACACAGAGAGTGGTGAATCTGTGGAATTCTCTGCCACAGCAAACTGTTGAGGCCAGTTCATTGGCTATGTTTAAGAGGGAGTTAGATATGGCCCTTGTGGCTACAGGGGTCAAGGGGTATGGAGGGAAGGCTGGGGCGGGGTTCTGAGTTGGATGATCAGCCATGATCATAATAAATGGCGGTGCAGGCTCGAAGGGCCGAATGGCCTACTCCTGCACCTATTTTCTATGTTTCTATGTTTCTATATGTTAATACTTTTATTCCTGGAATCCGCCTTATGGTCCCCCTCTGAACTCTCTAACGCCAGCACGTAAAGGGTCCAAAACTGCTCCCAATACTCCCAAGTACAGTCTGACCAATGCCTTATAATGCCTCAGCATTACATCCTTGCTTTTATGAGAGGTCCTCTCAAAGTTAATGCTAAGTTCTCTGCTGCGCATTCAAAACGAGTTCTGCTGATTCTTGCTCAGATCTATTCACAGTTCTTTTCCAAAAGGATGTAGATTTCCTCCATGTAAAGAATTGAAGTTATCCTTTATTGCTCCATTTAATGAGTGGCACCACACCACCATGGATTCCCTTGCATTTTAACTTTCTGGATCAGCCTTACCATGATAGTCTTGGTCATATGCTTTACCTTGTACTTTAATTTCTCCGAGCTACAAAGGAATTCCACACCAGACATACATTTCCCCTCCCTTCCCAGTTCAAATCAACTCATTAACTCATCCAACTACCACTACATCTGTGTCAGCCACTCTTCTCCACAGCCCCTCAGCACCTTTCATCTCCCCCCGCCCCTATGCTCAGCCACCTTACGCTTACACTCCACACCTGATAACTACACTGACAGTCACTGTGCTACGGTTTCCATATGCTCTGCTGCTGTCCAGAAGAGTTCCTCTTGCCACGACTCTGTCACTTTATTATTTTCTGTCAGAGTCATCTTATGTACAGATACTCCTGCACCTAGTGTCACTTTAGCTACAGTCCCTATAAAACATATTCACCTCCACCTCCCCCCCCCAGAAGTTTCCATGTTTTATTGTTTTACAACATTGTATCACAGTGGATTTCATTTGGCTTATTTTGACACTGAACAAGGAAAAGACCCTTTCACATCAAAATGAAAACAGATCTTTACAGTGATCTAAATTAATTAAAAATATAAAACACAAAATAATTGATTGTACAAGTATTCACCACCTTTAATATGGCACAGCAAATCCTCACTGATGCAGCCAATTAGTTTTAGAAGTCACAAGTAAGTTAAATGGAGATCAAATGTGTGCACTCAAGGTATTTCAATTGATTGTAGTAAAAATACAGCTGTATCTGGAAGGTCCAGCTGCTGGTGAGTCAATCCCCTGGCAAAAGCTACACCGTGAAGGTACAGACTCGATGGGCCAAAAGGTCTGTCATTTTGCTGTAATGTTCTAACACTCTCTGAGGCCAAGAATTGCCATGCTTCCAGCATCATTATAACATTGTCATAACTTACAAGTAGTATGTTAGCTGTACTACTTTGGAATGTGGGGGGAAATGGGCGCACCCAGAGGAAACCCACACAGTGACAATCTTCTTACAGACAGTAGCAGGAATTGAACCCCACTATACTACCATGCTGCCCCAAATGTATTGATACATTAATTGCCCATGAAATTACCTTGGAAAAGCTGTCAGAGGGATTGATGAGTATGTATGAGAGAGAGTAAGAGAAATGATGATAGGATTCCTTCCCTGGGAGCTGGCATGGAACTAGTGGGCTGAATGATTCCCACTGTCATTTAGGACTATAACCTATAACCTGCAGGATACTTTGTGAATGCTTTCTGAAAATCCACTTACATCACAAACTGCTTTGTGCTATTCTGCAAACTCCACTAGAATTGAATTTATCAAATATGATCTCCCTTTCATAAGTTCTTTCTTTGAAGTACCTTGTTAAAACTTACATAGAAGAGTACAGTACTGGAACAGGCCCTTCAGCCCACCATATTTGTGCCAGCTATCATGCCAAATTAATCTAATTCCATCTACCTACACATGGTCTATATCTGTCCATTCCCTGTCTCTTCATCTGTCTGTCAGTGTAAAAACAGCTTCCCTCGTAAAATTTCTCAAAACTTCCCCCTTCCCATTTTAAAGCCATGCCCCCTGATATTTGACATTTCCTCCCTCACGATTTTATAACCCCTCATCCTCCGTTGGAGAGAAAATAATCCCAGGTTTGTCCAGCTTCTACTTGTAGCTAATACTTGATAGATTCCAGCATTTTCTCTGCTCCAGTTAGGCTGACTGATTCATGGTCCCAGTTTATACTCTCTTCCTTAAACTTATCATTACCCTGAAACTGATGCAGAATCTGGAATCTTGGAAGATCAATTATACACTCACCATTTCAAAAGTTGCTATCCCGGACTACAGGTCATCAGTTCCTGGGAAGTTGTTGCTCTTCAGCACCAATAATTTCTTCAGTAATTGTATTTATTAGAGATGATTTGTTGTGCTCAATCATTCCAGGTGAGCTCCTCCATTATTTCCTGCTGCCCTTGAGGCACTCGAAGGTTTACCTGTAGCAGAGCAGTTAGCGGGACCATATTCCAGCCTGTGGCATACGAGTTTGGAGTTCAATTCTGACGTTATCTGGAAGGAGCTTGTATGTGCTTCCCATGAACATGTGGGATTCCTCTGAGTGCTCCCACATTCCAAAGACGTACCGGTTAGTAGGTCAATTGGTCATTGTAAATTGTCCTGTGATTAGGCTAGGGTTAAGTAGGTTGGGGGGGAGGAGGCGTGCAGACGGTCGTTTGGGGGCCCGAGGCTGGGCAGGTTGGCTGTTTGGGGCAGGAGATGGGTGGGTTGGTAGTTATGGGGCAGGGGTAGGCAGATTGGCTGTTTGGTTGACGGGGGTGTGGTTAGTTTGGGGGGCAGACAGTGGGCAGCTTTGTTTGGGGGTGGGGTTAGGTGGGTTTGTAGTCATGGGGGTGGGTGTTTGGTAGTTTGGGAGGGGATGGGTGTATTCTCGCATGCACAAAAGAAGGTTTCTCTGGATTAAATTCCATCTCTCCATTTTAGCCCAACTGACCAGACCATCATCTCCCTGGTGCCTAAAGCTTTCCTTCACATTGACAGCCACATGGCCACTCTTTTCTCATTAGCGAACTTCATCGTTCAATTTGAAATTGCTGATTTATGTTAAAAGAGCAAGGCTCAGTTGAACTCTGTCAATCTCTACTGGTCACAGCCTTCCAGTACTCTTTCTTGGATTCCCTGGGTTTTTAACTCTGTGACCGGTCAGTTATGTGGGAGCTCATCAGTGCCCTTGGTAAAAGCCTGGGGTAAAAGCTCACCAACCTACCCTGTTATCTCAATAAATTAATCAAGCAAGTAGAGTGTGGTTTTCCCTTCACAAATCCTGCTACCTCAGCTTAACTCATCTTTCTAAATGATGCATACACCTCTTAGAATGGATTGCAGTAATATGTCTGCCACTGAAGTTATACTGATTGACCAGTAACTGCTTCATTTAGATTATGAGAACACTCAGTCCTTTTTTATTGCCATTTAGAAATGCATACATGCATTAAGAAATGATACAATGTTTCTCTGGTGTGATATCACAGAAAACAGGACAGACCAAAGACTAACACTGACAAAATACATAATTATAACATATAGTTACAGCAGTGCAAAGCAATACCAAAATTTGATGAAGAACAGTCCATAGGCACAGTAAAAAAATAGTCTCAAAGTCCCGAGTCGATCGATTTCCGAGTCCCTGATAGCGGCGGCAAAAGGGAGAAACTCCCTGCCATAAACCTCCAGGCACCGTCAACTTGCCGATACCTTGGAAGCAGTTGACCACAGCCAACCCTGAGTCCATCCGTCCGAAAACTCCGAGCTTCCGAGCGGCCTCTCCGATCCAGCCTCCCGAATGCCATCCTCTGCCGAGTGCCTTCGACCTCTCCCCGCCCGCTGAAACACGCAAAGCCAAGGATTTCGAGACCTTCAGCTCCAGAGATTCCGGTTGCCACACAGTAGCAGCGGTAGCAAAGCAGATATTTCAGAAGTTTTCCAGATGTTTCGCTATGCACTCACGTCTGTCTTCATCAAATCAGGATTGTGCACGGTCCCGTACTTGACAGATAACAGATATTCATCACCGGAGAGGCTGCGCGCGCTGTCGTCGCGCCGCCATCTTCTCCCCTTTATGCATTCTTCTCTCATGAAAGGAGAGTGTATTAACTGTCCTGAAAAATACAAGCACTATTTCTGTAGCCAGACAGCATTGAAAATGGTTGGTGTCCACAATTTCCTATTCTAATTGCCCAGGATAATTTTATCTGGTCTTGGTAGTTTATCTACTTTTAAAGTGAATTAATCCCTTTAATACAGTCATTGCTCTCAATAAGCAATAAGTAATAGAAACATGGAAAACCTACAGCAAAATACAGGCCCTTCAGCCCACAAAACTGTGCTGAACATGTCCTTACCTTAGAACTACCTAGGCTTACACATTGCCCTCTATTTTTCTAAGCTCCATGTATCCATTCAGGAGTCTCTAAAAAGACCCTATCGTTTCCACCTCCACCACCACCACCGGCAGCCCATTCCACGCACTCACTACTCTGCGTAAAAAAACTTGCCTTGACATTTCCTCTGTACCTACCTCCAAGCACCTTAAAACTATGCCCTCTCATGCTAGCCATTTCAGCCCTGGGAAAAAGCCTCTGACTATTCACACGATCAATGCCTCTCATTATCTTGTACACCTCTATCAGGTCACCTCTCATCCTCCGATGCTCCAAGGAGAAAAGGCCAAGTTCACTCAACCTATTCTCATAAGGCATGCTCCCCAGTCCAGGCAGCATCCTTACATATCTCCTCTGCACCCTTTCTACGGTTTCCACGTCCTTCCTGTAGTGAGGCGAGCAGAATTGAGCACAGTACTCCATGTGGGGTCTGACCAGGGCCCTATATAGCTGCAACATTACCTCTCAGCTCTTAAACTCAATCCCATGATTGTTGAAGGCCAATGCACCGTACGCCTTCTTAACCACAGAGTCAACCTGTGTAACAGCTTTGATTGTCTTATGGACTTGGACCTCAAGATCCCTCTGATCCTCCACACTGCCAAGAGTCTTGCCATTAATGTTATATTCTGTCATCATATTTGACCTACCAAAATGAACCACCTCATACTTATCTGGATTGAACTTCATCTGCCACTTCTCAGCCCAGTTTTGCATCCTATCGATGTCCCGCTGTAACCTCTGACATGCCTCCACACTATCCACAGCACCCCCAACCTTTGTGTCATCAGCAAATTTACTAACCTATACGTCCATTTCCTCATCCAGGTCATTTATAAAAATCACAAAGGGAAGGGATCCCAGAACAGATCCCTGAGGCACACCACTGGTGACCGACCTCCATGCAGAATAAGATCCGTTTACAACCACTCTTTGCCTTCTGTGGGCAAGCCAGTTCTGGATCCAGAAAGCAATGTCCCCTTGGATCCCATGCCTCCTTACTTTCTCAATAAGCCTTGCATGGGGTACCTTATCAAGTGCCTTGCTAAAATCCATATACACTATATCTATGGCTCTACCTTCATTAATGTGTTTAGTCACATCCTCAAAAATTCAATTAGGCTCAATTGTCCTTAATGATGATGCAAAGATCATCACCAGAGGCTCAGAAATCTTCTTCCTCGCTTCCCACAGTAGCCTGGGGTACATCTCGTACAGCCCCGGTGACTTATCCAACTTGATGCTTTCCAAAAGCATCCTCTTCCTTAATATCAACATACTCAAGCTTTCAGTCGCTGCAAGTCATCCCTACAATCACCAAGATCCTTTTACGTAGTGAATACTGAAGCTAAATACTCATTAAGTACCTCTGCTCTCTCCTCCAATTCCATGCACACTTTTCCACTGTCACACTTGATTGGTTTTATTCTCTCACGTCTTATCCTCTTGGTCTTCACATACTTGTAGAATGCCTTGGGGTTTTCCTTAATCCTGTCCGCTAAGGCCTACTCATGGCCCCTTCTGGCTCTCCTGATTTCATTCTTAAGCTCCTGTCTTATAATCTTCTAGATCTCTATCATTACCTAATTTTTTGAACCTTTCGTAAGCTCTTCTTTTCTTCTTGACTAGATTTACAACAGCCTTTGTACACCATGGTTCCTGTACCCTACCATCCTTTCCATGTCTCATTGGAACATACCTACGCAGAAGCCATGCAAATATCCCCTGAACATTTGCCACATTTCTGCTGTACATTTCCCTGAGAACAACTATTCCCTATTTATGCTTCCAAGTTCCTGCCTGATAGCCTCATATTTCCCCTTACTCTAATTAAATGCTTTCCTAACTTGCCTGTTCCAATCCCTCTCCAATGATATGGTAAAGGAGATAGAATTGTGATCACTATCTCCAAAATGCTCTCCCACTAAGAGATCTGACACCTGACCAGGTTCATTTCCCAATACCAGATCAAGTACAGCCTCTCCTCTTGGAGGCTTATCTACATATTGTGTCAGGAAACCTTCCTGAACACACCTAACAAACTCCACCCCATCTAAACCCCTCACTCTAGGGAGATGCCAATCAGTATTGGGGAAATTAAAATCTCCCACCACGACAACCCTGTTATTATTACACCTTTGCAGAATCTCTCTCCCTATCTGCTCCTTATATTGGGTGGTCTATAAGAAAAACATTCAGTAGAGTTATTGACCCCTTCGTATTCCAAACTTCCACTCACAGAGACTCTGCAGACACCCCTCCATGACTTCCTCCTTTTCTGCAGCCATGACACTATCTCTGATCAACAGTGCCATGCCCCCACCTCTTTTGCCTCCCTCCGTCTTTTCTGAAACATCTAAAACCCGGCACTTGAAGTAGCCATTCCTGTCTCTGCACCATCCAAGTCTTCGTAACGACCACAACATCATAGTGCTGATCCAGCATCCTCGTAAATCTCTCATGCACCCTCTCCAGTTTGACAATGTCTTTCCTATAACAGGGTGGCCAAAATTGTACACAATACTCTTAAGTGCAGTCTCACCAACAGCCTGTATAACTGCACCATAATGTTCCAACTCCTAAACTCAATTCCCTGACAATGAAGACCAGCGTGCTAAACACCTTCACCACACTGTCTACATGTACGATTTTTTTTCAGCGAACTATGCAGTTGTACTCTCAGGTCCCTTTTCACTGTACAGATCCTACCCTGGTTTGAATGTTCAAAATGCATCGCCTCACATCTAATTTGAAATCGATTTGGCATTCTTCTGCCCATTTAAAAAAATTATTTAGAAATACAGCACGGAACAGGTCTTTCTGGCTCCATGAGCTACACTGCCCACCTATTCAACACAGGCCTAATCACAAGACAATTTACAATAACCAATTAACTTACTAACTGGTATGTCTTTGTGTCCTTGTGTCACTAATTAATTAATTAAGCCTTTTATAAGTTTAGAACATTTTTAAATGTTTTTTTTCAAATCATGCCCTCACTTATTAATTTCACTGTTAATATTTCACTCCTATATTTGTTAATAGTGCTTGGTAACTCATCTGGGAGAAGAAAACCTGTGATCTCACACCTTTGCTGCCTTATGGCTACACACCCACTCATGGGGAAGGCTTTGGGAGTAAGCACAGAGGAAAGATCTGGAGCTGATTCCCTAAGGCAGTCCTACACTTCAACACTTACTGGCAATTCCTGCAATGCCACTGATGCCAAACTGTGTTGGTCTCTGCCATTCCTTTGGATTCATCAATTGTGTGGAGAGGGGGAGCTTGCTGCATAGGCAACAGCTTGCTCTCCATATTGTACTGTCTTGGCTTGTGTATCATATAGACAGCTGGAACACAACATTCATGGTCAACCCCAACCACAGAAGGCTTCATGTGCAGTGTTTCTCTTTTTGCCTTACCTCTCCTTACACCATATCATCTGAATGTTCTAACGTTGACAGTACCACATTTATTCAACCTGGTTCTGTGTAATGCCTCCTATTGATTGGAGGTTGATTTACCATTAAGTTGCTATTACGATTATATATTTGCTAACATTTGGATTAATACAATTGGTATTACCTCAACTTGGAATTTCCAATTTACATTCCATTCCAACATTGTCAGTGGTCACCATCTTAAGCTGTTTCCTGAACACATCGGGAGTGTCTTTCCTGTTACTACCCAATGATTAAAGAATGCAGTTCATCACCAGCTAGAAATGAGTAAATAGTTCGTCATGTCATGAATGAACCAAAAATTTCCAGAGAATTGCTCCTAGGCATGAAGCAGAGCTAATTCACTGGATTATAAATAAGCAGTGATCTCCCTCCAGTAGAGTACTGATGAGTGATTGAGTCAGCATGACTCAATTTGTCCTCTGACCCTCCTCTATGCGTTCTAGCATTGGTTCTGAGAGTTACCATACATATTGGTTGGACAGATTTTTCCAGCCCTTCTACTTAAAGTGCCCTCTTCCTTCCCAAATGCTGTGTTATTTTGCCATCTCTGTTCACCATTCCAGAAGAAGGCACTCATCTATTACACAGGCATGCTGCTAAAATTGGTGGTGGGGAACAGGGGATGAGCAGACCATTTAGTTTCATGTTGAATGCTTCAGTGAAGTTGACCCACAATTGCCATGTGATAGTGCATGGGAGATCTCAATGCACTAAGTTGCCGAACACCTCTATGCTCTTTGCAGTGGCTGTTATTCACCAGCTCTCCAGGTGTAAAAGATAATAAAAGGCATAGATCGATTGGACAGCAAGAGACTTTTTCCCAGGACGGAAATAGCTAATACTAGGGAGCGTAGTTTTAAGGTGATTGGAGGAAATTATAGGGGGATGTCAGAGCTTTTGTTCTTTACACTGAGAGTGGGTGAATGGAGTACTCTGGGTGGTTACAGAGGCAGATACATCAGGGGCATTTAGATAGGCACATGGATGAAAAAATAGAGGGCTGTGTAGGAGTGAAGAGTTAGGTTGATCTTAGAATAGGTTCTAAAGAGGACACAACATTGTGGGCCAAAGGGCTGTAATGTACTGTGTTCAATCTACTGAAGCAGCATTGAAACCTGAGCCACAGGTTCCAGACTGGGAGGTAGAGTTATTGCCAGAACACTTGGTGGTGCAGTTACCTTACATACCAAAATGTACAAACCAGAGTGGTGACTGGTTTGTACTGAGCAGGGGTGACACTTGTATGGCCAGTTCCAGAATGCAACCAGCCTGGATTCCCACTCCTGATGTCCTGATCAACGTGTAGTAAAATGTTGTTTGCAGGTATTAGGTGAAGATCTAAATAGAGCCCCTCATTAGCTGTGTTGATGGTGTAATCCTGTGCACAGATGGCAATGGTGGAAGATTGACGTATAAAAGAACCACCAAAGTTGCAATAAGGAATATGTTTTTATGTATTACTAACTTACTGTTAGCTCACTTTTATACATTGCAGGATGGAAACTACAGCTCACTTGTTTTTTTTTATCTCGTCCTTAGACCTGATCCCTATGCAACTCCCTACTATGAGCATGAGGCTGAGCGATATTGGCGTGGTGGACAATATGAAAACTTCAGGGTGCAGTGGACCGAAGCGGATTATCACTACAGGGTAAGCTCTTTGAGAAGTTCATTATGTGCTATTGAATGCATTCCAGCCTGACAAATTTGTTGTAGTTTAGCTCTTCTTTTCACAATTGCAGCCAAATTTCTGAAATCGACAATGAATAGACTAGCCAAGGAATTGGTTTGCTAGAACTACAAGGAGACTGTCATTCTTCATTGTGTCATTTGATGTTCCTGCAATAACACAGGGCCATTTGGCTCTTCCTTGTTTTTGTCCTGGAAGATTTGTTTAAATATAATCACCCTTGCAGTGTCTCCACAGCCTGTTCCTTTTTAATATTTATCTCTTTCCCTTCTGAAAGTTTGCACTCATTTTTTTTCTTACCAGACTTTATAGGCAGAATATTCCAGATCTCTTGACTTGCCATGAAAAATAATTATTATCTCTCTATTACCATACGGTACCTTAACAGTATCCCTTAGTTACAAGGTTTTCTTCCGCATTCCAAGTATGTTAGTAGGTTAATTTGGCAGTATGTGCTCATTGTGCAGAGCCTGCTACAATGCTGTATCTCTAAATAAGAAGAAATTCTGTATACCATTGGAGATAATTTCATACTTGGCTTCATAGAACTACTTGATCATGAATCTCTCTTTAACTTTGCACTGAAGAAAACAGTGCCAACTGCTTTACCCTTCTCAAATAAATGAAGTTCCTTGTCCCTGAGCTATACAAGTTCGTCTTCACCTTCCTTCTCAGGGCTTTGTGGCATTTCTGTCCATATGAAAGAAGATTAGATCTTCTTTGTGGGTAATTGGTTCGTATTAGCATAACTTATTTTTTGCTTTTGTGATTTGTCTCTGTTAATAATCGCGATGGCCGTGTATGCTTTCCTGTGAGTAGCCTATTCACAAGGCCTAAGCTAGTAGTAGTAAAGCCCCGTCAATGGGAACAGCTTTCCACGATACATTCCATTTTTATTGGCTTGTATAATTCTGCCTTCTCTTCAAAGCAAACAGTTTAATCTGTTGCTATATCTATCCTTGCAACTGTAGTTGTCTGCAGTCATTTTCATGAACCCCTGGCAGATCCTCCAATATCTCCATTTACTTGCTACAATGACTAAACTGGAGTTGTGCTTGAGGCCGGATCTGTGCTTTATAAAAGGTTCACATGATGACTGTCTGCTGTACTCCATGCTTCGGGGGATAAAGAGTTATAGAATTCTGTTTCAACCTGTCTTGCTTCTTTCAATGAATGGTGTGTACTCAGATACCCCCAGCAGTAAAAGATTATGGTCATTACCCCTGTAGTTTTCTCCATGCTTAAGATTGTAGGACTCATTCCTTCTAGAACGTACAAGATCATAAGATATAGGAGCAGAATTAGGCCATTTGTCCCATCAAGCCTGCACCACCATTTTAATATGGCTGATCCAATTTTCCTGTCAGCCCTTTCTCCTGCCTTCTCCCTGTATCCCTTCATGCCCTGACCAATCAAAAATCTGTCAACCTTTGCCTTAAATATACATGTACAGTTGCCTGTGGCAAGGAATTCCACAGATTCGCCACTCTCTGGCTAAAGAAATTCTTCCTCATCTCCATTCTAAGAGGATGCCCCTCTATTCTGAGGCTGCGTCCTCTGGTCTTAGACTCTCCCACTATAGGAAACATCCACTCTATCAAGGCCTTTCACCATTTGATAGGTTTCAGTGAGGTCATCACTCGTTCTTCTGAATTCTTGTGAACCTCCTTTGAACCCTCTCCAGTTTCAGCACATCCTTTCTAATATAAGGAGCCCAAAACTGCTCTCAATACTCAATATTACATCACAAACAAGAGAAAATCTACAGATGATGGAAATCTGACCAACACACACAAAATGCTGGAGGAACTCAGCAGGCCAGGCAACATCTAGGAAGAGTACAGGCCGAAACCCTGGAGAGAAAAAGCTGGGGAGTAGAATTAAAAGGTGGGGGCAGCAGAAAGAGAAACACCAGGTGATAGGTGAAAACTGAAGCGGGAGGGATGAAGTAAAGAGCTGTGAAGTAAATTTGTGAAAGAGACAGAATGCCACGGTAGAAAGAAAAAGAGCACCAGAGGAAGGCGATGGGCAGGTAAGGAGAGGGGGAAAAGGGTTGGGAGATGGTGGAAGGGGGGGATGGGGGCATTACTGTAAGTTCCAGAAATCCATCATGGGTACCAGCCTCCATCGTATCCAAAACATCTTCAAGAAGTGGTGCCTTAGGAAGGTGGCATCCATCATTAAGGTCCCACCACCCAGGACATCATTTTCACACTGTTACCATCGGGAAGGAGGTACAGAAGCCTGAAGTCTCACACTCAGCAATTCAGGAAATGCTCCTTCCCCTGTGCCATCTGATTTCTAAATGGACAAGGCACCCATGAACACAACCTCACTATTTCTTTATTTCTGTCCTTTTGCATTACTTATTTTAACTATTTAATAGACATGTATACTTGGTGTGCTCAGTCTTTATGTATATTTATTTATCATACATTTCATTGTACTGAATCAGAATCAGGTTTATTATCACTGGCATATGACGTGAAATTTGTTAACTTAGCAGCAGTAGTTCAATGCAATACATAATCTAGCGGAGAAAAAATAAATAAAAAAATAATAAATAAACAAGTAAATCAATAAAGTATATTGAATAGATTTTTTTAAAATGCAAGAACAGAAATACTGTATATTAACTTGTTACATACACCATTCTCCAGATACTTTACGAGGTAGCCTTCATTCAGGAGCAGATGTCATCAGGTGGTTCCCAGCCTTCACCAGTGGTGGCCAAATCACTGCCCGTCTGCTCCTGGCTTCCAGCTTCCAGCTTCCCTCTTCTTGCCTACTCCAAATCCAACAAGAGGCTCGTTCTGCCTCTTCCCCCATCCTACGAGCTGCTTGTTTTTTGCTCCTTTCGTCCAGGCCCAGAGCTGACAACAACCACCATGCTGATTTGGCTGGGAAACCTCTGCAGCCGATCTCCACAGGGAACAACCATGCCTGCCATCCCTTGTCTTTACACTCCTGCACTAAGGGCTGGTACTTCAAGGCCTTTCTGTCGTGGGCCTCTTTCCATCCCTCCTCCCATAGCACAGTCAGCTCAACCAGAATTATTTTCCTATCTTCAGTTGACCACAGTACAATGTCCGGGCATACGGTTGTGTGCACCACATCTGGGAACTGCAGCCTCCTTCCCACATCAACCTTCATCTCCCAGGACCTGGCTGTTAGCCGCAGATTGGGCTTTGGTTGTTTGGTTACGAAAGGCCTGGCTCCCTCTTTGATGAAGGTGATGACCTTCCTCAAATCTGTGCCAGCCGTCCTTGCATCTCTCTCACTCTATTGTGTCAGCAAGAGCCAGAAGCACCTTATCATGGCGCCACCTATGCTGTCCTTGAGTTAGAGCTGTTTTACACCCGGACAGTATATGAGCCAGCGTCCCCTTTTGACCACAGAGCTTACAGTTCGGGTCCTCTCTCATCCCCCATGTGTACAGATGTAATGGCGAAGGAAGGGTGTCATATACGGATTGCAAGAGGAAGGAAATGTGGAAGGGCTCCAGTCTTCATAACTCTGCCCACGAGATCTTGCACTTGGGCAGACCCCATTTTGTCCAGGCACCCTGGGACCCTTGTTCCACTGCCTTTAACATCCGCTTCTCTTCCTCATGGATCCGTACTTCTGCCTATACCATGTCTCGCCTGTTCCTTATGCTTGCGTTTCCCCACTGCTGGAAGTGAACTGAGCCGAGGCCTTGCCGCCCGATGCAGGGGTTGCCGATTATATCTCGCAGCTTCAGAGAACACACTGCCTCCTCCACAGCTGCGTTGGCTGCTTACTTGCGCCCAGATCTGGTTGTAACGCCTGCTTGCTTTATCAAGATGTCATTGGAATCTCTCAAGCTTAATAAGGCTCTGCATTTTGCTACCTTGTATTCCTCCACAACAGATGACAGGGGAAGCTGCAGTTGCCCAGATCGAATATAGAGGTCCACTGAAGAGAAGCTTGGGGGAACTCTCAACCATCTCCGCAGGTGCTTGTTGGTTTTCCTCAGGATGCCCTCTACGGCAGTCATGGGGAACTCAAAGTGTGAAGAGCCAGAGAAGCCTGGGCAGAAGGCCGTATTGGTATAGCCAGGTCTTGAATTTGCCGGGAAGTCCGGATTTGTCGATCTTCTTCAGTCATTCATCTGTCTGCCTCACAGCATTGGTGACATTGGCCCCATCTGTCAGTGAGACATTAAACCACTTCCCCAAGCATTTTATTGGGTTATCTTTGATGGAAGGGATGACGTCACCCCGAACTTGGGAGGCTAAACTTTCTAATAACTTTGCCCTTTCTGATCACCGTACATCTGGACTTCATGGCCTTGAGGGACATCCTCGCAGAAGTGGCTACATTGTCCAGGGTTTCCAATACCCATCTTGCTTGGACATGTGACACAGTTGTTATAGTGATGTTGTCCATGAACCCTTGTAGAGCCGGCTGAACAATGCCCGACTCCTGCGTGGGGCTGCAGGTTACATCTGCTGATAATAGGAAGTTCATTCCCATAATAAATAGGATGGGGGAGATGGTGCATCCTGTTGGAATCCCCTTCTAGAGGTCCTGCCAACGAGTTGTGAAATGGGCTGATGTAAATCTGAGTTTGAATCCTCCTAGGTAGCTGGTGATCATGTCTCGAATAGACACTGGGATGTAGTAGTGGTCAAGTCCTTCTAGGGTGAGGTCATGTGGAATAGATCCATAGGCATTTGTGGGGTCTAACCAGACAACTGTTAGGTCGCCTTTTTTCTGCTTGGCCTCATGGATCGAATGGCTAATCATCAAGGTGTGTTCCAGACACCCCGAAAAGCCTGGAATACCGCCTTTCTGGATGGATATGTTGATATAGGGGTTCTGTGTCATGAAAGAAGTCAGGCTTCTTGCGAGCACAGAAAAGAAAATCTTACATTCCATATCCAGGAGAGAAATTGTCCTAAACTGGGCAATTGTGGAAGAATCCTCTTCCGTTGGAATAAAGTATCCCTTTGCCAATTTCCAACTTGATGGAATAGTACCTTTGGCCTAGATCTTTCTCATGACCTTCCACAGCCTCCGAAAAAGTTTTGGGCATTTCTTATACACTTTATAAGATATGCCGCTTGGGCCTGTGGCAGCTGATGCTTCAGCTTTCCGGATCATGTCCTGGATTTTCTGCCATGTAGGCTCCTTCACATTCAGCTCAATTGATGGTTTTTCTGGTCTATGCACAGCCCGATTGGTTCCTAGTCCCTGACCCCTCCGTGGGTCGCAGGAGCTCCTCTACCTCTGGTTTTTGAGCGGGATAGTATACCAGATTTTTGTTGACCGAGAAGAGTCCTGGTGAAGCTGAATGGATCTCACAAACTGCGCTTGCCTTTTCTCTTTCTTCCTCCTTTGCTGTCATAGATGTTCCTGCAGCATACTGGTTAAGTCCTTGATACCTTCTTCTTCTTTTTTGGCCAGTGAACTGGTTTTAAACCTCTTGCTGAGTGTCTTTAATTCGCCCCTCAAACGATGAACCTCCCTTTCCCTCCTATTTGGTTGCCACGGTAACTCGGGCTGGCTTCTCTGCTCCATTGGGACAAATCGTTCCTTGCTAGATTGTATGCTATGGCTGTGAGTGAGTCGATCTTTCTGTGTACTGGACCTGCTAAGGCAACTTCCAGGATGCCGTCTAGATCATCATCGAACTGCATCCAGGTGATGTTGTCTGACGATCTAGGCCATTTGATCCTGTCTTTCCTTGACGAATGGATTGGGGTAACCGAAGAGGAACTCACTAGGTCTGTTGTCAGTGCTGAGGCGACTCAAGTGTGGAGAGATCTTCAGCTCTGTGGGTTGCTTCCTGGCTGGAATTCTCTTTCGTCTCAACAGACACTAAGTCCGTGCGCTGCACTTGGGTCACCATTGATCCACATCTAGACCTGCTTTGGTGTATCTTGAGCCCTCTGATGTTTTGCAGACTTTCCCACACCGACATCTTACTGCGAATTCCTCTCCAGTCAGTGTTGCTTGCTTTAGCTTCCTTGTAGTTGTGTTCCCTGTCCTGGCCATTGCCAGTATGACCGTCCCGTTGAGTCTCTCTTCCTCCCCCCCCCACCCCCCACCCTCGGGAGACACTGGAGGTATTGCTGTTCATGTTCAGTCGTAGGTTGAGTGGTGCCCTCTTGCAAGTACTGCCCGCAAGGTTGCCAGCCCGTACCAGTTTTTCCTGGAGGTCAGCTGTCTCTCCAGCGTCACCGACCTTTCTTGGTTGCCATCCAGTGAAGTAGTGTCCAAAGATTCAATGTCCATTTAGGAATCGGATGGCGGAGGGGAAGAAGCTGTTCCTGAATCGCTGAGTGTGTGCCTTCAGGCTACTGTATCTCCTTCCTGATGGTAACAGTGAGAAAAGGGTAAAGGAACTGGAGATGCAGCTCGATGACCTTCGTCTGGTCAGGGAAAGTGAGGAGGTGATAGAGAGGAGCTACAGGCAGGTAGTCGCACTGGGACCTTGCGAAACAGATCAGTGGGTAACAGTCAAGAAAGGGAAGGGCAGGAGTCAGAGGCTAGAGAGTACCCCTGTGGCTGTCCCCCTTAACAAAATAAGTACTCCTGTTTGAGTACTGTTAGGGGAGACGGCCTACCTGGGGGAAGCAACAATGGCCACACCTCTGGCACAGAGACGGGCCCTATGGCTCAGAAGGGTAGGAAGAGGAGAGGATGGCAGCAGTGATAGAGGACTCTATAGTTAGGGTGTCAGACAGGCAATTTTGTGGATGCAGGAAAGAAACGTGGTTGGTAGTTTGCCTCTCAGGTGCCAGGGTCCGGGATGTTTCTGATCACGTCCACCATATCCTGAAGTGGGAAGGTGAACAGCCAGAGGCCGTGGTACATATTGGTACCAATGACAAAGGCAGGGAAAGGGAGGAGGTCCTGAAATCAGATTACAGGGAGTTAGGAAGGACCTCAAAGGTAGTAATCTCGGTGAGCAGCAGGACCTCAAAGGTAGTAATCTCGGGATTACTGCCTGTGCCACGTGACAGTGAGTATAGGAATAGAATGAGGTGGAGGATAAATGCATGTGTGAGGGATTGGAGCAGTGGGCAGGGATTCAGATTTCTGAATCATTGGGACCTCTTTTGGGGCAGGAGTGACCTGTACAAAAAGGACGGGTTGTACTTGAATCCAAGGGAGACACTGCTCCCTGAAGATGTCCTGGGTACTTTGTGGGCTAGTACCCAAGATGGAGTTGACTAGATTTACAACCTTCTGCAGCTTCTTTCGGTCCTGTGCAGTAACCCCTCCATACCAGACAGTGATGCAGCCTGTCAGAATGCTCTCCACAGTACATCTATAGAAGTTTTTGAGTGTATTTGTTGACATGCCAAATCTCTTCAAACTCCTAATGAAATATAGCCGCTGTTTTGTCTTCTTTATAACTACATCGATATGTTGGGATGAGGTTAGATCCTCAGAGATCTTGTCACCCAGGAACCTAAAACTGCTCACTCTCTCCACTTCTGGTCCCTCTGAGGATTGGTATGTATTCTTTTTCCTTACCCTTCCGGAAGTCCACAATCAGCTCTTTCGTCTTACTGATATTGGGTGCTAGATTATTGGTGCAGCACCACTCCACTAGTTGGCATATCTCACTCCTGTACTCCCTCTCGTCACCACCTGAGATTCTACCAACAATGGTTGTATCGTCAGCAAATTTATAGATGGTATTTGAGCTATGCCTATCCACACAGTCATGTGTATATAGAGAGTAGAGCAGTGGGCTACTGCCGTAACGTTAACAAATTTCACAACATTTGTCAGTGATATTAAATCTGATTCTGATTCTCTAAAAATTGCTCTCTTGGAATCCAGAATCAACTTGATTTTTCCATTCTACCTCCATATTGAAATCCCCCATGACTATTGTAACATTGTTCTTTTGGCATGCATTTTCTATCTCCTGTTATAATTTGTAGACCACATCCTTACTAATGTTTGGGGGTCTGCAGTTCCTTTGCTCTATCCACAATGATTCAACACCTTCTGACTCTGTCACCTCTTATAATTTCATTTTTTACCAATAGAGCAACGCTACCCCCTTCTTTTCGATTCAATGTGTATCCTTGGACATTAAGCTCCCAGCTATAATCTTCTTTCAGCCATGATTCAGTGATGCCAACAGCATCATACATGCCAATCTGTAACTGTGCTGCAGGTTTATCGACCTCATTCCGTATACTGCTCACATAAAAAAAAATAACACCTTTAGTCCTGTATTCACCTTTTTCGATTTTGTTCACCTTTTATGTTGCAACACATTCTGTTGACTTCAATTTTGCCACATCAACAGCCTGTCCTCACTTCACATTGCTTCTGTTTGTAAACCAGCTACCTCATCTTCAGCACTATCACTCCAGTTCCCATCCCCCTGCCAAATTGGTTTAAACCCTCCAAAACAACTCAAGCCAATCTGCCCACAAGGATATTGGACCCTCTCTTGATTCAGGTTCTGTAACTCATTTTCAGCCATTTTGTACCTTCTCCCAAAGAGATCCCAATAATCCATAAATCTGAACCCTTGCCCCCTGCACCAGTCCCTCAGCCACAGATTCACCTGCCAAATCATCATATTCCTACTCTCACTGGCACTTGGCATTGGCAGCAATCCAGAGATTACTACCATAGAGGTCCTGTCCTTCAGATTTCATCTTAGCTCCCTAAAATATCTCTTCAGAACCTCCTCAACTTGTCTACCTTTGTCATTGGTGCTAATATGCAACAAGACTTCTGGCTACTTGCCCTCGCCCTTGAGAATGCCATGGACCAGATCCGAGACATCCCTGATCCTGGTAGCAGGTTGCCAACGTGCCATCTGGATGTCGCTATCTTGCCCACAGAACCTTGTTTCGGTTCCTCTGACTAGGGAATCTCCTATCAATACTGCAGTCCTCTTCACCTCCCTGCTCTTCTGAGCCACAGCACCAGACTCAGTGCCAGAGACCCGGTCACTATGGCTCCCTCCTGGTAGGTTGTCCCCCTCAATAGTATCTAAAGTTGTATACTTATTATTGAGGAGAAGTATAGAAGGTCTAATCTCATTTTGGGTGGACAGAAATGCTGCGACCTCTGACAACAACCGTGAAGGAGGACTGCGTGTCCACATCAGTAAGAACGAGTATGTGAATCCCTCGGTAGTAATGGACTGCTGCTCATGGCAAATGGTGTTTTTAATGGTGAAGTGCAGGCCTTTCTCATTTCCAAGGGAGTTCACTGCCATAGTGATTATTGCTGTTCACCTCCCTCTCTGCTAGTGCTGGGGAAGTGCTGCAGGAGCTCGATGGCACAATCTGCAACTTTGAAGCCACCCACCCCAGTGGTGTCTTATTTGTTGCTGCTGACTTCAATCATGTCAATTTAAAAACAGTCCTGCCAAAGTTGTACCAGCATGTCAACTTTGCAACCAGAGTAGAGAATATATTAGACCTAGTTTATACCAACATTCATGGAGTCAAGGCTATTCCCTGCCCTCACCTCCGATGCTCAGACCACATATCTATTTTGCTGATCCTTGCATACCAGCCACTGGTGAAATGAGTGAAACCAGTTCCTAGGGATATCAGGACCTGACCCGAAGGTGCCATCTCAGGGAGGTGGCTGCCTGCGATCATCATGTCAACATGTGTGTTGGTGACTGGCTATATAGAAAAATGCATTGAGGACATTAACATATTTAAACTCTACATGGACAGGGCAAACATGAAACCATGGCCAACTGCAAATGTTTATGCACTGTTTAGGCTTTGGGACACTGCCTTCAGAATCGGATAAGACAATTTTAAGGTTGGTGAGAGCCACACTCTTCTGTGCCATTGGGAAGGCAAAGCATGCGTACCCACAGAAAATCCACGGACATCTTTGTGGCACCAGGGACACACGGCACTTGTGACAACGTGTACAAACCATAACTGGTTACTAGTCCACCCTGCATATCAACAGCAGCAATACTTCCCTTCCTTGATAGGCTGAGTGCTTTCTATGCATAGTTTGACCAAATGAATGATGTGACAACAAGGAAAGCCCCCTCTCTTCCTGAGTAACAGGCTCCCTGTCTGGCCACAGACGAAGAGGGATAACCCAAGACACGGTAAACCCACTTAAAGCTGTGGGTCCGGGCAAAGTGCCTGATCAGCTGCTGAGAGACTGGTGCGGCCAAGCTAATGGAGGTCTTAACAGATATCTTTAATATCTCTCTGAAGCAGTCCATTGTCCCTGCAGGTTGCAAGGCAGCCACCATCATTCTGGTGCCCAGGAGAGCAACAGTAACTGGCTTACATGATATGATTACTTCCTACTGGCACTGATTTCAACATTCCTAAAGTGCTTTGAGTAACTGGTAATGGATCTTATAAAATCCCACATTGCAGCAACATTTGACCTTTTCTAGTTCACTTACCATCAAACTGGTCCACTGATGATGCCAAAGCCTTGGACCTCCCTTCTGTCCTGTCCCACTTAGAAAATGAGGCTTGAATATTTGGATGTTGTTCATTGACCTCAGCTCAGTGTTTAACACAATCACCTCTCAAAGGCTGCTTGGTAGAGTGTTCTCATTGGGACTCAACACCTCTCTCTGTAACTGGATCTTGGACTGGTTGACAGAAAGACCCTGGTCAGTCCCAGTTGACAGCAACATCTCATGCTCCATCACACAGAGCGTTGGGCCTTCCAGGGCTGTGTGTGCAGTCCGCTGCTGACTCACGATAACACTGCCAGACCCAGCTCAAACCGCATCATCAACTTTTCTGATGATACCAGTGGTTGGCCTCATCAGCAACAGTGGTGAGTCGGCATACAGAGAGGAGGTAGAGAGGCTTGTCACAGGGTGCGTGAAAGACAACCTGAGTCTCAACATGGACCAAACAAGATGATTGCGGACTTCAGGAGGACACAGGTCGACTGCTCTCCATTGCACATCAGTGGTTCTTCTGTGGACAGTGAAGAGCACAAAGGTTCTTGGTGTGCACATAACAGATGATCTGAAGAAGGGTCTCTGCATGAAACATTGACTGTTTACTCTTTTCCATTAATGCTGGAGGAACTCAGCAGGCTAGGCAGCATTTTGTGTGTGTTGCTGTGGATTTCTAGAATCTGCAGGTTTGTCCGTGTAACAGATGATCTAACCTAGACTCACAACACCTCTATTATCAAGAAGGCTATGCTTTACTATATGCATTTTGAATTATATTTTATTAACTTATTTTCACAATAATATTTTGAGTTATGGCCTGTGTGTGATATATGTTGTGTGGCTGAATCGTGGTCCTGAGGAGTGTTGTTTTGTTTGGTTCTATATATAGTCCTATGCAAAAGTAGCCTGGATATCTAGGAGTTTTACACAGTACTGTATTTCTCAATGTGGAACAGAGAGTGAGTTTTTAAATCTGGTGGGAGCAAAGGATGGCAGGGGTGGAATGCCACGGGAGGGGTGTGGAACAGGTGGCAGAGAATGAGTGCTGGGGCTGGGGGGGGGGGTGCGGGAGAGGGGTTGTTGGCAAAGATGCAGACACTCCCAGCTTTGGGACACCAGGCAAGGTCATTTGACTCCAAACAATTGTTTTTGATCATTAGAGAATGTCTCTCTGGTGCTTTCCCTTCTCCTTTTCCCAACCATGATTCCCCTCCCTGATCACTTCCCACTCAGTCTGTAATGCAGACTATATCAGAATCAGGCTTATTATCTCTTACATGTGTCATGAAGTTATTTTTTTTTGTGGCAGCAAAACAATGCAATACATAAAATTACTTCAATGCTGTGCAAAAGTCTCAGGTGTTTAGGCTCATTCCCTGCGGCTCAATCAGGAGCTTCCAAATCAGTATCCCTTTCCGGGGCTGGGCCCGGCCCCGTCTCTTTCGCGGTGGGCTCTTCCTTCGCCCCGCACCTCCGCAGAGTCCTCGTACAAGGTGTAAACTCCAATTCGGGCTCTTGGTCTACCTGCACCCCCGACCCAGGGGCAATAGGTGGTTCCGATGGAGTACCTTGACAGGCCCCTTCCCATCCTTTGGTCTCACACGGTAAACAGATAGGTTCGACATCTGGCTCTCTACCACATAGGGGGTGGCCACCCAGCGATCCGCTAACTTGTGCTTACTAGGTAGTCCTAAATTCCCTATGAGGACGCGGTCTCCTGACAGAAGCTGGGTGAACTTCACTTTCCGATCATACCTCTTCTTATTCCCTTGATTCTGCTTGGTGGCCGCCTCCTCAGCCAACTCGTACGCCCTTTTCAACTCCCTCCTCATATCGGACACATACTTCAGATAGGGTGTCGAAGGTAATTCACCTGCTTCAGTCCCAAAACACAGGTCAGTGGGCAACCTCGCTTCCCACCCGAACATCAGATAATAAGGCGAGTACCCCATAGCGTCATTGCGGGTACAATTGTAACAGTGAACCAAATGCCCAGTGTGCAGACTCCACTTACTCTTCTGGCTGATCTCCAGAGTCCCGAGCATGTCCAACAGGGTCTGGTTAAACCTCGGGCTGAGGATCACCCTGCGGGTGGTAGGGCATGGCCCTGGATTTCTCGACCCCAAGCATATCCAGTAATTCATTCAGTAGGATTGTCAACGGGCAAGAGTAGCCATCAAATATGTTGTGTTTACCCCGAAAAGACTACCATGACCATGAAGCCTTGCGCAGGCACCTGTGTGCGCATGCATGTACGTGCCGATTTATTTTCTATAAATCGCTTTTGGCAATTCTGTACGGGGGTTGGATGTTAATCATGACCGGCATATAGGTGATAAGTCAACTATAACTAATAAACTCAATTTCGTTTCTAAAAGGGTTTATCTAATGAATTTAATATTAAACACACAGCGCATATTTTCCTCATGTGAATGAAGTGATAAGTTACTTAGAAGTCTATAGCATCATAACATTTTAAGTAACGTTTGGATATTAAACACACAGCACATATTTTCCTCGTATGAACATATAAAACCATTGCAACACACCAATATCGCTGAATCAGTGGGAGCCCTGGGCTTGTTTCCCTGCAACGAGATAGTGCCATCGAGGGGTGACGGGAGACAGCGATACTCGAAGGGGGTTCCTTATGTCCAGTCTATTCCGCAATTTAGTTTTCATTGCATTCATTGCAGAGATATGTTGGAAATGGAAGCAACGTTTTCAGTGCTTTCGTGGCTGTCTCAGGATGTTCAACCTTGACTTTGATCCAGAATGCCGGCAGAGATGTTATGTCAAACATACTTTTCAGCCCGTCATCATTTGCAAGCTCGAGGAGTTGATCTCCTTCCCGCGCTGACATGGATGACGCGCGGGTAATGACCTCGCATGCGTTCAAGCTCAACAATGGCCATGACAGGGAATGAGGAAAGGTGCAGCTGACTCATATCGCCAAATCGTATCGTTTCCTTGCGGCCCGGTTGCACATGCTTTGCGGCCCGCTGGTTGGGGACTGCTGTCTTACAGTATTCTTCAACCTCCTTCATCCAGGGCCAGTAAAACCGTCCTTGAGTAATCTATAGGTCTTTTCCACCCCCAAATGCCCGGAATCATCATGTAGTGACTTGAGCGCAGTCTTCCGATACTTCTCAGGCAGGACCAGCTGGCAGCGCTGGGGGGGCGATGTGACCCGGTATAAGATTTGGTTCTTCGGCTTCAACCGAGGCCACTCCTTCAGTAGTAAGGGCACTGAGGCGTGTTTCGTCTTCTCCACCTGAGCCATATCCCCCTTTTTAGCGGGTGCCAGATAGTGCCAATGCCCGGGTCATCTGGCTGAGCCGCCCCCACTTCCTCGGGGCTCAACTCCGGCAACTGCTTGTTCTTCAGAGCAGTCAAATTACAGTAAACAGTGGGTAGTGCGTCATCATCAACCCCCAATTGATCCACTGCCCGATCCAGCCCCATCGGGTCCCCAGCTTTGGTGTCGCTCGCAAATTGACACATGGCCTTCACCCCCGGGGCAGGGATGCTCTCCCACTCCTCGTCTGAGCCCGATCCCTCAAGCGCCCGACGAGATAAAGCATCTGCATCGATGTTCCAGCTCCCCAGCCGGTACTTCAGGCTGAACTCATAGGCAGACAAGGCTGCCGACCACCGATGCCCTGCAGCGTCCAGTTTCGCAAATCGCCGATAATACCCACAGAACCCCAAAAATGAGCGCAGGGCACTCACAGTTTGGGGTTCGGCCAGGTGGTCACTGCGTCTATCTTAGCCAGATCAGTAGCCACTCCATCTCGCGAGATTATGTGCCCGACATAACCAACAGACGGCTTGCAGAACTGGCATTTGTCCAGGGAAAGTTTCAACCCTTCCTCCTTCAGCCGACTCAGCACAGTCAGCAACCGCTCCTCATGTTCCTCCAAAGTAGATCCAAACACTATCCCATCATCCAGATACACCAACACCTCCAGCAAGTTCATGTGCCCCACTGTCCTCTCCATGACCCTCTGGAAGGTGGCCCCAAATCTCCAGGGCATTAAACGGGGTTACTGGCAAATGCTTTAGATATTTGTTGTAGAACGACCAGTACAATAAGGTGACCTGCAACCCGGTGTCGAGGATGGCCCTTGCAAAGATTCACTCTATCCGTAGGGACTCGCTGGAGCGGGGTCCCACTAATCCGTCCGGAATAAGGGCTTGGGCTTGTGGGGGTCCTATGGTAGATTCCGGGGAACGTGTTCCTCCAGAGACTCCAGTTCGTTCCCTTACTGAGTCTCTCCTAAGTTTCCCGACACCTCTCCCTTAGTTGCCCGGGGGCTTGCCCTCTGCGGGGCATCTTGTCTCTCACAATCCCTCCGGAAGTGTCCCTCTTCCCCACATCTGTAGCACACCTCCTGCTGCTCACATTCCGGCCGTAAATGCCCCTCTTTCCCACAGTTATAGCACACACTACCCACCCCCCCCTACTCCCAGGACGCCTGCCACTTCCAGCCCTCTGCGCGGCCTGCCCCTGAAGGGGGTGCTCTCCTTGTCAACCCACTCATGCGAGGGGTCCCTACTCACCTGGGACCCCTTGGGTCGTTCGGTTCTCAACCCTGCCACCACCACCTGTGCCGCTGAGGATCGTCCCCGGTTGCCAGAGTCCTCTCTCCGGCCCAACGCGCTGTCATTCTCCCGCACCTCTCTAATCAGCTGAACGAACGATGGAGGGGGCTCCAAGCCACCTTGTCCTCCCCCAGGGAACCCCTAGATATCTGATTCATCCTCAACTTCGCCACCTCTTCTGCCTTCACTACCCCTCGGCGCAGCAACCCATTAAGCATTATCTCCAGCCGAAAAATGTATTCTGAGAGCTTTTCCCCTCTTCCCTGCCGCATATTTTGAAACTCCGCTAAAAGCTCCCAGGAACCTCCGGTCAATCCAAATGCACCCTCCAAAGCTTCCAGATACTCCACCAGGGAAGCCGAGGGCTGTTCAGCTTTCAGCCCCGGGACAACACCAGCCGCCACCCCCCACAAACTTTCCACCAATCGCTGTCTCTTTTCCTCATTCGAGCCTGGCCACTCCCCTAACAACTGGGACATATTTTCGATCCATAGCTCATAATCGTCCTCCCCTTCTGGGGTGGGCGTGGCTCCTGAGAAAATTCTCAGTTTCGGGCGGGGGCCTTCGGCCCTTCTTGCCAGGGAGCTAATGGCGGCTGCCAACTCGGAGGTCTCACCTCTAGCTGGGAGACGGGGCCTGACCAATCCTCCCCACTCTGACCCCTCTTGCCCGTCCTCCCTCATTATCCCGAGAACTCATTCCCTCGCAAATTCCTTCAACCCTCCACCACTGGCTACTGGCACCTCCCCTGGTGTCTCACCAAACTCTTCCTCCGGTGTCCCCTCACATTCATCCTCCAGGAGGGTGTGAGGGCCCCACAGCCCCGCCTCCCCCGGGATGCTGACCGTCGCTGACAGTTCCAACGTCATGACATCAGCACTCGAACGAACCAACAATTCCACTTCTTTACCGCACCTTCTAGCTATCAGTTCTACCTTGCCGATAGCTTTAATCAGACTCAACCCTCGCACTAACACTTCTTCCGAAGAGCGAAAATCCACCCCACTTTACACGCACGCATGTTTAACCGGTACGTCCTCGGACTCACACCAGCTTGCAATCTAATCCAGGTCCATCTCCGCACTAACTTACATGCCAATTTACACAGCTTTCACAGAATTCAACCCCGGACGATAGCCCCCACAAATGTAACGCTCAGGGCTATCGGCTCGTGTTTATCCAGGGGGAACCCCATCCACCTGCCAAACTGTGTCCCATGTTTTCGTAGTTGCTGTGTAATGCCACCTGGTGCAAACTCACACGTCAAATATCAGACAGCACACAATGTACGATTTACAGATTACGATTTATAGATCTTACTGGAACTATGTAATTAATAGGGATACAATATAAAAGGAAAGTAAAAGGTGCCAAACTTATCAGAGTTCAACCACTTCGTGCACAACCGTTGGAGCTCAATGAACGGGGTCTTCTTTCCCCCATGCGATCTTCTCCGAACCCCTTGACCCGCCGCCTGGGTCCAACCACGGTGGTCGACCAGAGCGCGTCCTCGTGAAAAGCCCGCCAAACCACACAGTTCCCAGCCATATGAGACAGAATATCCCCGACAAAAAGAATAACATGGACACTCATTGGTTCATTTCTTCCCTTGTCGATATTATAACCCAAACAAACAGGGAGAGAGAGAACTCCTTACCTCGCAGTTATTATTACAGAAAAGCCATTTTATATAACATACAAAGAAGCCATTTTAGACACCTCAGCAGCCAGTGTAACCACGACCCAGTTACAAAGTAAAAATCTATAAAGTTCAAAAATTAATAGTGCAAAAGCTTGGATCATTTAGAAATCTGATGGTATAGAGGGGAAGAAGCTGTTCCTAAAACGTTGAGTGTCCCTTCAGGGTCCTGTACCAGCGCCTTGATGTAGTACCGAGAAGAGAGCATGTCCTGAATGATGAGGATCCTTAGTGATCAGTGCTGTCTTCATGAGGCACCATCTCTTGAAGGTGTCCTTGGTGGTGGGGAGGGGCCTGCCATGATGGTGCTGGCTGAGTCTGCAACCCTTTTGTAGCCCCAAAGTTTTAGATGAATGAGAGGGGATCTCTTTGAAATCTTCAATCAGGATATCACGTTTAGTGTCCTTCACAGAGTTTAAAAGAGTAATCTCACTTTCCTCCAGGGTACCCCAGGATATGACTCATCAGATCTTGGGGATTTGTCCGCGTTAAAACCCACTAAGGTGCCTCCTTAATGACAACATGTTGCAGAATTTCATCTATTCCACCCCCAGCCCCCCCCCCCAAATTCTATAAGTATAGTATCCTTGGTAAATAGAGCTGAGAAATATTAATTTAAGACCTCGCCTTCATCCTCTTGTTTCTCTCTGTACTTGGTATTCATAAAATACCTTGTGATTTTCCTTAATCTTGAATGAGTTAAACTGACATTTTTATATGAATGGACGACTCACCTGACCTCTCCCTCTTGTGTAATGCTAATGGTACTGCAAATGCACCAGTCAGTGTCACACATCATCCAGAAATGGAAAGTATTACACAATTTGACATCATTGTCAAATCAGTCAGCTGTGCATGAATGATAAAGTCGTCAAGTGTAGAGCACTACAGCGCAGAAAAGTCCTTCAGCCCATTTGGTCCATACCAAACTTTTAATTTTCCTCATACCTTCAAACTGCACCTACATGCCCCTCCTATCCATGTACCTGTCCAAATTTCTTTCAACAGTTGAATCCTAACCCACATCCATCACTTGTGCTGGCAGCTTGTTCCACACTCTCACTGCCCTCTGAGTGAAGAAGTTCCCCCTCGTTCCGCTTAAATATTTCACCTTTCACCCATAACCCATGACCTCTAGTTGTTGTCTCACCCAGCCTCAGTGGAAAAAAGCCTGCTTGCATCTACTCCGATCAAAACTCACCATAATTTTGTACCTCTATCACATCTCCACTCATTCTCCGATGCTCCAGGGAATAAAGTTATAGCCTATTCAATCTTTCCCTATAACTCAGGTCAAGTCCTAGCAGCATCTTCGTAAATCCTGTTTGTGCTCTTTCAATCTTATTGACATCTTTCCTGTAGGGAACTGACCAGAACTACACAAAATACTCCAAATTCAGCCTTACCAGCATCTTATATCATTTCAGCGTAACATCCCTACTCCTGTATTCAATACTTTGATTTGTGAAGGCCAATGTGTCAAAAGCTCTCTGACCCTAATCAAATGGTTTAATTTAATATACAGTACACAACCTGAAATTCTTACTCTTCAGACATTCACAAAACAATTAACCCCGTTGAATGAATGATAGAAACATTAGACCCCCCCAAGCCCTCCCCCCTCATCGCACAAACAGCAGCAGAAGCAGCAGCTCCCACCACCTGCGCCAGCAGAAGCACTGACCACCCCACACCCCCACCATGCCCAAAGAGACCTTGATCTGGAATCCATCACAAATTACAACCCATAAACCAGCACTTCAGTATCTCAAGCAGGCTCGCTCTCTCCAGCGAAAGAGAGACGGGTCACTCCAGCAAACAACGAGAGCGGAGACCAGCAATTCGTTGTCCAATGTTACCTCTTCTGCATCGCTTCTCCAAGCCTCTTCTCCCCCCTCCCCCAACCGTCTTAGGGGCTAGCAGGCTCTCACTGTATCAAGAGAGTGGAATCGCTCGAGTACTGAGACCTCCTTCCGCTGTCTGCTGTCTCAATGTTTCATTGTCCCATGACACTTCAGTTGATGAAATTGGTGAGGAACTGGGTTGTCTACGGCAGCGGTCCCCAACCACCAGGCTGCAGAGCATGTGCTACCAGGCCGTGAGGAAATGACGCAAACACGAGGAAATCTGCAGATGCTGGAATTTCAAGCAACACATAAAAGTTGCTGGTGAACGCAGCAGGCCAGGCAGCATCTCTAGGAAGAGGTACAGTCAATGTTTCGGGCTGAGACATCGATTGTACCTCTTCCTAGAGATGCTGCCTGGCCTGCTGCGTTCACCAGCAACTTTTATGTGTGTTGCGTGAGGAAACGATATGGGTCAGCTGCACCTTTCCTCGTTCCCTGTCACGCACTGTTGAACTTGAACATAGGGTTGCCAACTGTCCCGTATTTGCCGGGACATCCCGTATATCAGGCTAAATTGGTTTGTCCCATATTTCCCCCTCTAAGGTACAGCGTTCCTATGAAACCTTTCGTGCCGAAATGGCGTGAATTGAAGCAATTACCATTAATTTATATGGGAAATTTTTTTTAGCATTCCCAGACCCAAAAAATAACCTAACAAATCATACCAAATAACACATGAAACCGAAAATAAATAACACTAACATACAGTAAAAGCAGGAATGATATGATAAATACACAGCCTATATAAAGTAGAAATAATGTATGTACAGTATAATCAGATGAAGGCAAAACCGATTTGTGGGGGAAAAAATAGGCATGTACGCACATTTGCACATTTTACATGCGCACGTCACGCATGCGCACACAGGTGCCCGCGCAAGGCTTTACGGTCCTGGTAGCCTTTTCTGGGGTAAAGTGTCCCGGGATTTGACTGCTACTTTTGTCCCTTATTTAGGAGTAAGAAAGTTGGCAACCCTAACTGTAAAAGACATGCTGAGCTGAGTTTAACCCTACTTGAACAGCCCCCCCCCCCCAAGTCGACCGGTCCGCAAGAATATTGTCAATATTAAACCAGTCCGCAGTGCAAAAAAGGTTGGGGACCCCTTGTCTACGGGACTGCTCCCTGAAGGCATGCCCGAAAACCTACTGTTTGCAAAGAACCGTAGTTTGAACTGTAGAACGCAGACTCCGACAGAACCCTAACCACCTTGAAAAGGAAAGACGTAAGAAAAGAAAGAAGAAGAAAAAGCTGTTTTGTGGACGAACTGGAAGAAGTTGCCTGGGTCTACAAAAACCGCTGGTGCCATCTTTCTTAGATTTTGTTTCTTGTAACAGTGCAATCTCTCTACAAATTTGTTCTTCTAAATCACACTGGCTATTGGTTGGTCGTTAACAGCCTTTCTCAACCTTTTTGCCCTGAAGAAACCCTTGACATAATTTTCAGGTCTCAGTAATTATATCTACAGCTCACAATCAGTAAGTTGTAGATATAATAATCCAAAAATAATTGTCTTTCTTTTCAAATCTTTTTATTACATTATAATCAGTTAAATGAACATATCAATAATAACAATGCCAAGAGAACAGGATTACAATAATAGCAATAACATATACAAACAGAAGTTCCAAGTATCATATCCAGACAAGTCCACCCGATCTTTTGATAATTGAAACAGTAAAAAGTTCAAAAGATTTGTTCAAGAAAAAAAACCAAAAAAAAATCCCCTAAACTAAACAGAACGCAAAACGAAACAAAAAACTGCGCTGCCATAATTTGTCAATTATAATTATTCTGTCCTTGACTCCGTTCCCCCTTCCATATACGATTAACTATGAGGAAAAAGGATTTTTTAAAAAATCAACTTAAGTCATATGTATGGAAATATCCAAGTTTCCTGGAACTTAATGGAGGAATTAACCGTACCACTCCTAATTTTTTCTAGGTTTAAACAAGCTATAGTCTAAGAAAACCATTGAAGTGTAGTAGGGGGATCAAAATCTTTCCATTTAAATAAAATGGATCTTCTGGCCATCAGCGTAACAAATGCTATCAAACGGCAGGCTGAAGATGATAAGTAACTAGAATCAATCATTAGTAATCTAAAAATTGCAGTAATAGGATGGAGTTGTAAATCAATATGTAAGACTGATGAAACAATATCAAAGGTGTCTTTCCAATATTTTTTTTCAAAAGAGGGCAGGACCAAAACATATGGGTTAAAGAAGCAACCTCAGAATTACATCTGTCACACATAGGGTTTATATGGGAATAAAAACGGGCTAGTTTGTCTTTTGACATATATATCTATGAACCACTTTAAATTGTATTAAAGTATGTCTAGTACACATCGAAGAAGTATTAACTAATTTAAGAATCTTTTCCCATTCTTCTATGGATATACTTACTTGAAGTCCTCGTTCCCATTCATTCTTTATTTTATCAGATATACCTGAAGGGATTTTAACGATCAAGTCGTGGATGGTTGCTATTACACACTTTTGTAAGGGATTTAAACTTAAGATTTTTTCTGTATTTAAACTTAAGATTTTTTCCATAATATCAGTTTGATGTGACATCGGAAAGGTAGGCAAAATAACATTCAAAAAATTTCTAATCTGTAGATATCTAAAAAGGTGCGACCGAGGCAAATTGTATTTATTAGATAACTGTTCAAAAGACATAAAACTGTTACCCATAAATAAATCACGAAAACAGTTTATTCCTTTCATTTTCCAATATATGTAGATGACTTGTTATTATATATTTCTAATCCAGAGAAATCCCTTCAGTAATATCATTACTTGCTCAATTTAATAGCTTTTCTGGTTATAAATTAAATTTTGATAAGACTGAGTTATTCCCATTAAATACGCAAACTTTAATTTACAGAAGTTTTCCATCAGATTGGCTACAGAATACTTTATGTATTTAGGGGTTAAAATTACTAAGAAACGTCAGGACCTATTCAAGGCTAATTTCTTACCTTTAATTGATCATATTAAACAATTATTAACTAAATGGTCTCCGATGTCCTTATCATTAGTTGGTCAAATCAATGCTATTAAGATGATAGTTCTACCTAAGTTTATTTATTTCAGGTAGTACCAATTTTTATTCCTAAATCCTTTTTGATATTATTGATTCCAAAATTTCTTCATATATATGGCAGAATAAAAATCCCAGGTTGAGTAAGAAATATTTACATAATCCAAAAAGGATAGTGGTTTGGCGATGCCGAACTTTAGATTTTACTATTGGGCAATTAATATCCGAAATTTAACCTTTTGGACCCAAGAGTTAGATAAAACCCAAAGTCCAAGAAGGTTGAATCTTGAACGTGAGTCTGTGCAAGGGTTTTCATTGGCATCTGTTTTAGGGACTTCGCTCCCCTTTGCATTTACTAAATTGAACAAACAAATTACTAACCCAATAATTAATTATACAATACGAATATGGTTCCAATTTCGTAAAGTTTTTTGATTTGAATAAATTTACCCTTTCTAGCCCTATTTTATTTATTTATTTTTTCAACCATCCAGAATTGATCAAAAATAATTGTCAATGCTCTTTTGAGTAGGGAATGAATTTTTAGCCATGCTTTCTTGGAAAAAACACAGGTAGTTAAGCTCAGCTTACTGTTCTTGAAATTAATCTCTTTCCCTTTCATAAATTTTAAAAATTCATAAGGCAAACATAATAAATTTCTGTTAAATAACTGGTTTAACCCAAAATGGGATTTAATTATTTTCAAGGTAAGCTCGGTCGATTTAATTTAAGTAAAGGTTATAAATTGTTTTTAAGAGCTGAGAGGTAATGTTGCAGCTATATAGGACCGTGGTCAGACCCCACTTGGAGTACTGTGCTCAGTTCTGGTCACCTCACTGCAGGAAGGACATGGAAACCGTAGAAAGGGTGCAAGGATGTTGCCTAGATTGGGGAGCATGCCTTATGAGAATCAGTTGAGTGAACTCGGCCTTTTCTCCTTGGAGCGGCGGAGGATGAGAGCTGACCTGATAGAGGTGTATAAGATGATGAGAGGCATCGATCGTGTGGATAGTCAGAGGCTTTTTCCCAGGGCTGAAATGGCTAGCACGAGAGGGTACAGTTTTAAGGTGCTTTGAAGTAAGTACAGAGGTCTTTGTTTAATAAAGTTAACCATTTTTATAGCATCATCCGTAACTTTTTTTCATTTCATCTCCAAGAGTTTTTGATATCAGCACCTCTCTGTGAAGAAAGCAAGGTATTGTGACAATGTCCGGACTTTTTTTTTTACAATGGTTGATAGAGCCATCCATTGATGGGGCACTATCAATACAGATGCCAACACCATTCCTCTGAGTCAGACCTTTTGTTTCCAGATATGAAACATAGAAGCATAGAAAATAGGTGCAGGAGTCGGCCATTCTGCCCTTCGAGCCTGCACCGCCATTCAGTATGATCATGGCTGATCATCCAACTCTGAACCCTGTACTTGCCTTCTCTCCATACCCCCGATCCCTTTAGCCACAAGGGCCATATCTAACTCCCTCTTAAATATAGCCAATGAACTGGCCGCAACTGTATCCTGTGGCAGAGTATTCCACAGATTCACCACTCGCTGTGTGAAGAAGTTTTTCCTCATCTCGGTCCTAAAAGGCTTCCCCTTATCCTTAAACTGTGACCCCTCGTTCTGGACTTCCCCAACATCGGGAGCAATCTTCCTGCATCTAGCCTGTCCAATCCCTTTAGGATTTTATACGTTTCATTAAGATCCCCCCTCAATCTTCTAAATTCCAGCGAGTATAAGCCTAGTCGATCCAGTCTTTCATCATATGAAAGTCCAGCCATCCCAGGAATCAATCTGGTGAACCTTCTTTGTACTCCCTCTATGGCAAGAATGTCTTTCCTCAGATTAGGGGACCAAAACTGCACACAATACTCCAGGTGTGGTCTCACCAAGGCCTTGTACAACTGCAGTAGTACCTCCCTGCTCCTGTACTGGAATACTTGCTATGAATGCCAGCATACCATTCGCCTTTTTCACCGCCTGCTGTACTTGCATGCCCACTTTCAATGACTGGTGTACAATGACACCTAGGTCTCGTTGCACCTCCCCTTTTCCTAATCGGCCACCATTCAGATAATAATCTGTTTTCCTGTTCTTGCCACCAAAGTGGATAACCTCACATTTATCCACATTAAATTGCATCTGCCCTGAATTTGCCCACTCACCTAACCTATCCAAGTTACCCTGCATCCTCTTAGCATCCTCCTCACAGCTAACACTGCCGCCCAGCTTCGTGTCATCTGCAAACTTGGAGATGCTGCATTTAATTCCCTCGTCTAAGTCATTAATATATATTGTAAACAACTGGGGTCCCAGCATTGAGCCTTGCGGTACCCCACTAGTCACTGCCTGCCTTTCTGAAAAGGTCCCATTTATTCCCACTCTTTGCTTCCTGTCTGCCAACCAATTCTCTATCCACATCAATACCATACCCCCAATACCGTGTGCTTTAAGTTTGCACACTAATCTCCTGTGTGGGACCTTGTCAAAAGCCTTTTGAAAATCCAAATATACCACATCCACTGGTTCTCCCTTATCCACTCTACTAGTTACATCCTCAAAAAATTCTGAGATTCGTCAGACATGATTTTCCTTTCACAAATCCATGTTGACTTTGTCCGATGATTTCACTGCTTTCCAAATGTGCTGTTTATCACATCTTTGATAACTGACTCTAGCATTTTCCCCACCACTGATGTCAGGCTAACCAGTCTATAATTCCCCGGTTTCTCTCCCTTTTTTAAAAAGTAGGGTTACATTAACCACCCTCCAATCCTCAGGAACTAATCCAGAATCCAAAGAGTTTTGAAAAATCGACACTAATGCATCCACTATTTCTTGGGCTACTTCCTTAAGCACTCTGGGATGCAGACCATCTGACCCTGGGGATTTATCTGCCTTTAATCCCTTCAATTTACCTAACACCACTTCCCTACTAACATGTATTTCCCTCAGTTCCTCCATCTCACTAGACCCTCGGTTCCCTACTATTTTCGGTAGATTATTTATGTCCTCCTTAGTGAAGACAGAACCAAAGTAGTTATTCAATTGGTCTGCCATGTCCTTGTTCCCCATGATCAATTCACCTGTTTCTGACTGTAAGGGACCTACATTTGTCTTAACCAATCTTTTTCTTTTCACATATCTATAAAAGATTTTACAGTCAGTTTTTATGTTCCCTGCCAGCTTTCTCTCATAAACTTTTTTCCCTTTCCTAATTAAGCCCTTTGTCCTCCTCTGCTGGACTCTGAATTTCTCCCAGTCCATATGTGTGCTGCTTTTTTTGGCTAATTTGTATGTTTCTTCTTTGGAATTGATACTATCCCCAAGTTCCCTTGTCAGCCACGGGTGCACTACCTTCCCTTTTTTATTCTTTTGCATAACTGGGATGAACAATTGTTGTAGTTCATCCATGCGATCTTTAAATGCTTGCCATTGCATATCCACCGTCAACCCTTTCAGTATCTTAGCTAATTCACGTCTCATACCTTCAAAGTTACCTTTCCTTAAGTTTAGAGCCTTTGTTTCTGAATTAACTATGTCACTCTCCATCTTAATGAAGAATTCCACCATATTATGGTCACTCTTACCCAAGGGGCCTCGCACGATAAGATTGCTAACTAACCCTTCCTCATTGCTCAATACCCAGTATAGAATAGCCTGCTCTCTAGTTGGTTCCTTGACATGTTGGTTCAGAAACTATCCCGCATACATTCCAAGAAATTCTCTTCCTCAGCACCCTTACCAATTTGGTTCACCCAATCTACATGTAGATTGAAGTCACCCATTATAACTGCTGTTCCTTTATTGCACACATTTCTAATTTCCTGTTTAATACCGTCCCCAACCTCACTACTACTGTTAGGTGGCCTGTACACAACTCCCACCAGTGTTTTCTGCCCCTTAGTGTTATGCAGCTCTACCCATATCGATTCCACATCCTCCCGGCTAATGTCCTTCCTTTCTATTGCGTTAATCTCCTCTCTAATCAGCAATGCTACCCCACCTCCTTTTCTTTCATGTCTATCCCTCCTGAATATTGAATATCCCTGAATGTTGAGCTCCCATCCTTGGTCACCCTGGAGCCATGTCTCTGTGATCCCAACTATATCATATTCATTAATAACAATCTGCACTTTTAATTCATCAACCTTGTTACGAATGCTCCTTGCATTGACACACAAAGCCTTCAGGCTTGCTTTTACAACACTCTTAGCCCTTATACAATTATGTTGAAAAGTGGCCCTTTTTGATTTTTGCCCTGGATTTGCCTGCCTGCCACTTTTACTTGTCACCTTACTATTTTTTGCTTCTACCCTCATTTTACACCCCTTTGTCTCTCTGCACTTGTTCCCATCCCCCTGCCATATTAGTTTAAATCCTCCTGAACAACAGTAGCAAATGCTTCCCCTTGTACATTGGTTCCAGTCCAGCCCAGGTGCAGACCGTCTTGTTTGTACCTGTCCCACCTCCTCCAGAACTGTTCCAATGCCCCAGAAATTTGAATCCCTCTCCCTTGCACCATTTTTCAAGCCAGGTATTCATCTGAAATAACCTCCTATTTGTACTCTGACTAGCAGGTGGCACTGATAGTAATCCAGAGATTATTACCTTTGTGGTCCTACTTTTTAGTTTACCTCCTAACTCCCTAAATTCACCTTGTTGGACCTCATCCGTTTTCTACCTATATCGTTGGTACCTATGTGCACCACGGCCACTGGCTGTTCACCCTCCCACTCCAGAATGTCCTGCAGCCGCTCAGAGACATCCTTGACCCTTGCACCAGGGAGGCAACATACCCTCCTGGAGTCTCGTTTGCGGCTGCAGATATGCCTATCTGTTCCCCTTACAATCGAATCCCCTATCACTACAGCTCTCCCACTCCTTTTCCTTCCCTCCTGTGCTGCAGAGCCACCCATGGTGCCATGAACTCGGTTGCTGCTGCCTTCCCCTGATGAGACATCTCCCCCAACAGTATCCAAAACAGTATATCTGTTTAGGAGGGAGATGACCTCAGGGGACTTCTGCACTACCTGCCTACTGCTATGCTGTCTAGTGGTCACCCATTCCATTTCTGCCTGTGTAGCCTTTACCTGCGGTGTGGCCAAGTCACTGAACGTGCTATTCACCGCTTTCTCAGCGTCGCGGATGCTCCAGTATGAATCCAATCGCAGCTCCAGCTGCTCAATGAAGACAAAACATTAAATATATCTCGGTTTTTGCTTGTTTCGGGCAGCTCTTTGGAACAGGAAAACATTTTCTTGAATTTCACCATCTTTTACAAATCTTACAAATGCTGCCACATGACATTTATTGGTGAAATCTCGTGATGCATCAACCTAGATAGAGAAGCTGTTGTTTTTCAGTGTCTCACACAAACCTCTTGAGCATCATGTGATATGTTATCAGTATGTCGACTTATCGTACTGTTTGAGAGTGAAACCTTTGCAATTTTTAGTACTGCAGCTTATCCTACCCACTCTAATTTTACATGCTGGCATTATTAGTTTCTCACCAACTGTGTGACCTTTCCTTTTCTGGGTAATAAGTTCTGCTACTAAATAACTTGCTTCCTGAGTTTTTACTGACTGTGACTTTATTAACAAAAGCTTTACTCTGTTTTGAGATTCCAATGGCCTTTTAAAATAATCAGCACTTTTACATTTAATATGGCTGTGATTTGTAGTTAAGTGTCTTTTCAATTTTGCTGGAGGCATTGCAGCATTTGTAAGTTGTTGCCCACAGACTAGGCACAATGGAATAGGACAAATCAGATCACCAGTCCATGTAAAACCCATTGATAAGTAACTTTCATTGTAAAGACTGACGGTGTTGTACTAGTGTTGTGAAATGACTCAGTTGATTGTAATTCTTCATCGTTAACCTTGTCAATATTGTATGTAGGCCTAGAATCCTCCTCTTCCATCTCACGCCTCCTCTTCAAAATCACCACATTGGGCTGACTTTAGAATGAAAATTTCCCTGCAATTTTGTACTACACTGGTAGAGTGTGTTTGCTCCCGTAAGTCAGTCGGCAGTGTGTAAGGGGAAGCTGGGGAGGTAATTCGGGAAGGAAAGGCTGACGTCACAGCCCAAGTTGGGCGAATCTATTTCGTGCTTGGAAAACACACTACACACTCGTTGTCAGCCTACTGTCCTCCCCTGTGCAATACACCGCTCACCAGTAATCAACGGCCTCCCCTATCTCGTCAAAATTTGAGAATGGACTCAACTAAATAAACTACTGCTTACTGCTAAACTGAGCTGAGAGACCCCTGATGAGAATGCTAATGGGGTCACTGCCCCCCGCTGTGAGCACTGACATCGGAGCATTGTGCAAAGTTCAAAAAACAATGTATTTTTAAAATCACGATCTCTTGCGGAACCCAGTTGAGAAGCCCTATAATCCCTTTCTTACTCTGCAGTCCCACCTATAAAGCCTCACTAAACAACTTTGCCAGTCTGAGCATTGCTGTGAAATTTTCCCTGACTAGTAATGCCACCCTTGCCCCTCTATTACATCTAAAATAATGGAACCCTGAAACCCTGAGCTGCCAGTCCTGCCTCTCCTGCAACCAAGTCTATCTAAGCGCTACAATGTCATAATTTCACATCCTGATCTGTACCCCAAGCTCATTTGTCTTGTCTACAATACTCCTTACATTGAGTCTCAGAATTTAGGCTATTAATCCCACCATGCTGAATCTTTCAATTCCTGACAATGTTTCACACACCCACTGCTCTGGCACTCTGGTCCCCATCCCCCCTGCAACTCTGTTATGAACCCCTCCCCCACCCCCACCGTGCAACACTAGCAAACCTTCCTCATCCAGCTTGGGTGTAAATCACCCCATCTTTCGTGGAAGAGAGCCTAATGATCCAAAAATCTAAAGAGCTCCATCCTATATCATCTCTCATCTCCTTAGCTATGTGTTAAACTTTGTTTTCCTATTCTGACCTCAGGTGATCTGAAATGTAACAATTTACCCACTCCCCCATGTGGTTATCTCTTTCCAAGGGTAGTGCTGTTTCACCCTTCCCTAGCCATTGGGTTCACTTCTGTCCTTGTTGATGAGCACACACATTGTGCATCATTAGTTGGGACAAGATTTCTGTCACCACTCCGACTACCTTGAACCTACATCTTGAGCTGTTGCTGACTCAGCTAAAATAAACTAGCCTAGCACAGAGTGAAATCACCATTTGACTAGTCCATCAATTGCTTGACTGGCTCAAGGTCCAGTTGAAGGGTGAAATTTTCAATGCTGCTTTGAAGGTTGATAGTGAAAGTAAACATCGTCTTTTTTATTCTTTCTGTGCCAGGAAAGAGAGAGAGAAAGGGAGAGAGAAAGAGATCGCGAAAGGGAGCGAGACAGACACCGAGAGCAGCGCGAGAGGGAAAGAGAAAGAGAAAGAGAACGAGGAAACAGGATACGGGAACGAGAGCGGGACAGGGAGCGTGAACGTGACAAAGAACGGCAGCGAAGAAAAGAAGAGTGGGAGCGAGAACGAGCGAAGCGAGAAGAGAAAGAGAGAGCACAAAAGGACAGAGAGCGAGAGAAAGAGAAACCAAAGCAGAGATCCCCACCTCCAACAAGGTAAGCACATTCCCTGGAAAGTTTGTCAGCGACTCCAGGTAGACCTTTGACACTAATATTCATCAGTAATGCCAGTGGTGCATGTGTATCCCTGCTTAATCCATCAACATTTCTGATACATGTGGTTTAAATGTCTGTAATAGAGATTACCCCATTCATGGAGTGTGCAAACTCTTGTATTCAGTTGGGAGAGGAATTGCAGACAGCGGACTGTGGCTGCCACCCAGTGGGTATGTTTAGAAGATGCATGCAGATGGATTTGACTCATTTGCATTCATCAGTAACTTGCAGAAGAAACCAAGCTTGAATAGTGATTTAAGCTCTTCTCGGGCTTCCAGCTGGGTACAAGCTGGAAGCCAGAGAAGAGTTTATTTGTCATATACACCAGGAAAGTTCTAGATCCATTTTGAATAGTGAGTTTGAAAACTCACTGTGTAAGCCCATGCATGAGATAAGTCACTGAAGTATCAGCAAGAATAAGAGGTTGCCGTTCCTGCTACATTCCACGTCACACATTTAGTTGTGGACACCTCTTGAATTTGCCTTACGTGTGCAGTTAACCCCATATGTTAGTCTTACCCTGAGCTCAGTCTCTGATTTGACAGTATTTTGCATAGAGGGTTGAGAGGAAGCATCTTGCACCTGGAAGCTGATCATATGATAGTAAATCATAGTATTCAAAGGAAACAGCAGTATCTGGCTCTTATGTAGAATTCGTTACAAGCTAATTAGCTGATTTACAGAGGCAATGAGTAGTGAGAGGCTGTTGATAGGGCAAAATTGAAGTCAATAGGATGAGTTGCAGTGTAAATGGCGAACAAATTTGAAAAGGGTGAATACAGGACTGAAGGTGTTATATTTGAATGCGTGCAGTATAAAGAATAAGGTAGATGAACTTGCAGTATAGTTGCATTTTGGCAGGTATGATGTTGTAGGCATCACAGAATCATGGCTAAAAGAAGATTACAGCTGGGAGTTTAATATCAAGGATACACATTGTATTGGAAGGACAGGCAGGAAGGTAGAGGGATGGTGTTTCTCTTCTGGTAAAAAAAATGAAATCACATCATTAGAAAGAGGTGACAAAGGGTTGGAAGATGTTGAATCATTGTGGATGGAGCTATGGAACTGCAGAGAGTGAAAAGACCTCGTTGGGAGACATATACAGACCCCCAAACAATAGTAAGGATGTGGTCTATAAATTACAATGGGACTTAGAAATGCATGCCAAAAGGGCAGTGTTACAATAGTAATGAGGGATTTCAATATGCAGGTAGATTGGGAAAATCAGGTGGGTGCTAGGGTCCAGGAGAGGGAATTTCTAGAGAATAAGAATGAGAATCAGATTTAATATCACCAGCATGATGGGGAATTTCTAGAGTGCCTACAAGATGACTTTTCAGAGCAGCTCATGGTTGAGCCCACTAGATGATCAGCTGTTCTGGATTGGGTGTTGTGTAATGAACCAGAATTGATTAGAGAAATTAAGGTAAAAGAACCCTTTGGAGTAAGTGATCATAATATGATCTAATTCAGCCTGAAATTTGGAAAGAAGCTAAAGCCAGATGTATTATAATGAGGAGGAAAAGACCTACAGGAGTGCTGAGGAGCAAGTTCTGCATACCAGTGGTGGTGGGTGGAAGGAGCAGTAAGAGGAGGTGTGTTTGACCAGTCTCCTTCTCTTCCTGCTGTTACCACTGGGCGGGTGGTGCAGGAGCTTGGGTTCATGCCACTAGGTTGCCCTGCAGTCATCGGGCTCCTGGAGTAGCTTCACTGGCCTCAGTGTTGAACTGATTGGACGGCTGTGGCTGCAGCCAATGGGCTCGTGAACCAGCTGTGCTCATCTCAGTACTAAACCGGCTCCGTGGCTGTGGACTCACTTTCGGGGACTCTGTGGTTCATGTTCCATGTATCATCTGTTTGCTCGATTTGTTCTTTTTTTTTGCACAGTGGGTAAACAGTTGGTCTTTATTGTGTGAAGAAGTTTGTGGATTTGATTGTTTTTTTTGTTTTGTGGCTGCCTGCAAATAACAATAATAATAATTTAACTTTGAATTTTGATAGAGGTAGGAACCATCTTTGGACTGGGGAAGAAACCCAAGCGATCATGGGGAAAATGTATAAACTTAGATGGTGCTACAGTCGAACTCTGATAAACCCAAGTTGTACTATTGTCACGCTAACTGCCATGGTACTATGGCGCTAGGGTGGTGTATGGTATGTTCATCTTCATTAGTTGGAGGATTGAGTTCAAGAGCCAAAACAGGTTATGTTGCAGCTATATAAAGCTCTGGCTAGTCCAGACTTGGAATATCCTAGCAGATATCCAAATGAATACACCTCCTGTACTCCTTGATGCGGGTTTCCACCATGCCTCCCGCTAGGCCAATATACGCTGCTCCACATTCATAGGCATTGGCTGGTGTTTGCTGGATTCTATGTGAATGCGAAGCAGTGTATATCATCAGATGGGATGCACAGTGGAAACCACATCAGGAAGCACAGGAGATGTATCCATTTGGGTTACCCAGAGAAATTGGTGGTGCAGAACACTGCATTCACCATGGCTATTGGGATGACTTCAATGGCACAAAACTACGGGCTTTTGGGACTGCCTGATAAAGAAAGCCATTGAAATAGAACTAGAGGGGAAAAAAAATTTAAAGAGACAAAGAACTGGAATTAGATTGTAAACGAGGTGGGAGACCAGAAATCGGATTGGACGGACTACAGGGATAGACATGCCCACACATCATCCCTGATGAAGATAGCAAAGTTTGTCATTGAAACATCGGTTATAATCTACACTTGTTCCCGGCCGGAAGCTCAAGAAGAGTTTATTTGTAATTTATTAGAGTTTGTCAAAAATATGGGCCAAGTAGATTTGTCATCGTCTCCAGAAGACACTTGATAATGTGCTGCACAGCTGTTATTGTGGAAAAATAATGTTTATGTTATGGAAAGTAACATTTTGGAATAGATGGAAGGTTGGTTGGCAAATAAGACATGGGGAGTAAATATAAATAGTTTTTCACAGGGATTAGTGCTGGGCATCAGTGACTTAGATGAAGGCATTGAGTTTGGTAGATTTACTAATGACACTAGGGTATGTAGGAAAGGACTTGTGAAGAAAATAAAAAGAAGGTACTGTGGAAGTCGAATCCAGATAAAATTACTCAGAGACCGTATAAGTACAAACTCTTTATTCAAAGCACCTGCGGCTTACTCAGTTAGTCGCTCAAACAGGAACAGTCTGTCTGTGACTGTTCCTGCCCGATCCACCAAACTAACTAAAAATTCCCCTTGCAACACAGATATATTTGTTCAGATACCTCTCATACAAGACAGGCTGGAGTCAAAGTTATCCACTACATGACAGCCCCAAAAGACAAATTACAGAATAGGCATAATGGACAGAACGTAGAGAAACAGGCTGGAATGGTCCTATGAGTGCACAAGGAGATAAGCATCCTGAAACCCTAGCTAGCTACCTTCAAGAAGAAATATAGCTCAGCATGGCTTAGCACATCTGTTGATTTCATCAGCGGCTTCTTTCAGAAAAACAGGCTGTTATTGTTTAACAAAGTGTTAACCCTTTTTACATACTTTATCAGTACAGATATATAGGTTAAGAGAATGGGTAAAGATCTGGCAAATGATGTTGATGATGTTATGGACGAAATGGGAGGTAAGGACCTCGATAAAATCACTGTCACTAAAGAGATAGTGATGGGCCTGAAGGTAGATAGGTTCCCTAGTCCTGATGGGATGCATCCCAAGGTGCTGAGGAATTGGCGGAGGTTATAGTAGACGTGTTGGTAATCATTTACCAAAATTCTCTAGACTCTGGGCAGGTCCCGGCGGATTGGGAGACAGCAAATATCGCGCCACTTTTTAAAAAAGGATATAGGCAAAAGACGGGCAACCATAGGCCAGTTAGCTTAACATCTGTAGTCGGGAAAATGCTTGAAGCTGTCATTAAGGAAGAAATGGCGAAACATTTAGAAAGTAGTGGTTCCATTAGACAGACGCAGCATGGATTCAGAAAGTGCAGGTCCAGTTTGACAAACTTACTGGAGTTCTTTGAGGACATGAGTGCAGTGGATAGAGGGGAATAGGTGGATGTCGTATACTTGGATTTCGAGAAGGTGTTCGATAAGGTGCTGCACAAGAGACTTATAAATAGATACAGATGCATGGAGTCGGAGGAAGTTTATTGGCATGGATAGTGGATTGGTTAACCAATAGAAGGCAAAGAGTTGGTATAAATGGGTGTTTCTCCGGTTGGCAGTCAGTGGTGCCGCAGGGGTCGGTGCTGGGCCCGCAGCTGTTTACCATTTACGTTGATGATTTGGAAGAGGGGACTGAATGTAATGTAGCAAAATTTGCTGATGACACTAAACTGAGTGAGAAAACAAATTGTACATCAGATGTGGAGAATCTACAGAGGGATACAGATAGGTTAAGTGAGTGGACCAAGGTCTGGCAGATGGAATACAACGTTGGTAAGTGCGAGATCATCCACTTTGGAAGGAATAATAGAAGAGCAGATTATTATTTAAATGATGAAAGACTGCAACATGCTGTTGTGCAGAGGGACTTAGGAGTGCTTGTGCACGAATCGCAAAATGTTGGCTTGCAGGTACAACAGGTTATTAAGAAGGCAAACGGAATGTTGGCCTTCATTGCTAGACGGATTGAATTCAAGAGCAGGGAGGTCATACTGCAACTACAGGGTACTGGTGAGGCTGCACCTGGAGTACTGTGTGCAGTTCTGGTCTCCATACTTGAGGAAGGATATACTGGCTTTGGAGGCAATGCAGAGGAGGTTCACCAGGTTGATTCCAGAGATGAAGGGGTTAACTTATGAGAAGAGATTCAATCACCTGGGACTATACTCTCTGGAATTCAGAAGAATGAGAGGGGATTTTATAGAAACATACAAAATTTTGAAAGGTATAGATAAGATAGAAGTAGGAAAGTTGTTTCCATTGGTAGGTGAGACTAGAACTAGGGGATATTCCCTCAAGTTTCAAGGGAGAAGATTTAGGACGGAGATGAGGAGAAACTGTTTTTCCTAGAGAGTGGTGAATCTGTAGAATTCTCTGCCCTGGGAAGCAGTTGAGGCTTCTTCACTAAATATATTTAAGATACAGTTAGATAGATTTTTACATAGTAGGGGAATTAAGGGTTATGGGGAAAAGGCAGGTAGATGGAGCTGAGTTTACGGACAGATGAGCCATGATCTTATTGAATAGCAGGGCAGGCTCGATGGGCCGGATGACCCTCTATTCTGAGGCTGTTCCTAAGCTCGCCCATTATAGGAAATATCCTCTCCACATCCACTTTATCTAGACTTTTAAATATTCAGTGTGTTTCAGTGAGACCCCCTCATTCTTCTAAGTTCCTGTGAGTGCAGGACCAGGACCATCAAATGCTCCTCATACATTAATCCTTTCGTTTCCAGAATCATTCTTATGAACCTCCTCTGGACTTTCTCCAATGCCAGCACATCTTTACTTAGATAAAGGGGCCCAAAGCTGTTCACAATACTTCTAGTTCTGGTTCAGGAGCCTGGTGGTTGAGGGGTAATAACTGTTCCTGAACCTGAGACTCCTATACCTCCTTCCTGGTGGTAGCAGCAAGAAGAAAGCATGGCCAGATGGCTTCAACAGCTTTTCACCATGGTAAACAAGTTTGCATGCTGTCAGAGGTTTTCCTTTTGTTCTATCCATTTTTTTCCTCGCCCATCCTGCAGCTTATTTTTTATTTTCCAAAAAACTTTAACCTCTGTGTCTCTTTTCACGGCTATTGCCTGATCTGCTGAGTGTCTCCAGCATTTTCTGTTTTTATTTGAAATTTCCAACAACTGCAGTTTTTGATTTTTCTCAGTCTGACACAGTTTGTGCTGACAGATAATGTTCTAGACTCCCCCATCAGAATCCTGGGTGCATCCTGTCCCAGCGACTGAAGAGACTCCAAGTTGTATGTACATGACAAGGAGCAGTGTTTATAATCCTCAGCATTGACTCCAGGCCAACAAGGTCCCATCATGGCCGGTCAGTCATAATCAATTAATCCTTCTGACTACGCTTGCTGTACTCTCTCAGCTCAAGAATAATGCTTATTCAAGTTGAACCCAAGAACTGTCCCTGAGAAGGTAGTGGTGAGCTACTGCCATTGTAGGTATATCCACAATGCTGTTGTAGAGTTATACCCAATGATGATGAAGGGATGGAGATGTATTTCAAGTGGCTTGGCTATGTTCCCGTGCCTTTGCTACCCTTGATCTCTACCAGCTAGGACATTGCTGTGGAATGTGCCGTGTGAGGAGTCTTGCTGAGGCATGCAGTCCGTCCTGAAGTATGTACTAATCCCTGCAGTTGTGTGCTGATGGTTTTGTAAGGTCAGATGGATTGAGTGTATTGTGTTTTGTGAACAGGATACATCTGAGCAATTTCCACATTGTCAGGTAGGTGTCAGTCTTTACCTGTACAGGAACAACTTAGCTGGAGGTTCAATTTAATATCAGAGAATGTATATAGTATACAACCTGAAATTCTTGCTCTTTACAGACATCCACAAAACAGAAGTAAGGCTCTAAAGAATGAATGTCAGAAAACGGTAGAACCCCAAGCATCCCCCTCCCTGACTCCCAAGCACAAGCAGCAGCCTAAACTTCAACCCTCACCCATCCACTTCCTTCACCAAAAGCGCCACCCAAAGCTGCTGAAGACCATGATCTGAAGTCCAACGAAACAACCACTCTCCATTCCAACACTTTAACATTTCACCGGCTCTCTCTCACTATTGAGGGAGAGGTATTGCTCCTGCCAGAGAGAGGGGAGCAGCAGCTACTTCTGACAGACAGGCCTTGAGTTGCACAGGTAGCTATTGTCTGGTCCCTTAGATATTGTACCAGTACTGTGCAAAGGTCTTAGGTGTGTGTCTGTGTGTGTATATGTATAATACCTAAGACTTTAGCACAATATTGTATTTGTCAACGTGGAGCAGAGAGCAGGTTTGTAAATCTGGCGGGAGCAAAGGATGTTGAGAATGGCGAGGGTGGAGCAGAGTGGGAGGTATGTGGGAAAGGTGGCAGAGGAGTGCTGGGGTGGGGGTTGACGGGTTGACCCAGCCCTGAGACACCAGGCAAGGTCATTTGATTCCAAACAGTTGGTTTATTGATCATTACAGAGCGTCTGTCTGGTGCTTCCAGCTCCCTCCCTTTTCTCTTTCCAAACCATGATTTCCCTCTCCCTGTTCCATTGCCACTTTGTCTGCAATAGGATTCAAAGAATTCAAAGTACATTTATTATCAAAGTATGTATGTAGATGAGCCCCGAGATTCATCTTCCCCACAAAACAAAAAAACTATGGAACCTACTCAAAGAAAACATCAACCCCTCCCCCCACGCACAAAAGAACAAATAGCACAAACAGCAACAAGAAGACACATAAAACACAAAATTAAGAGTTCACAAACAACAGGAATTCTGCAGATTGTGGAAATTCAAGCAACACACATAAAAGTTGCTGGTGAACGCAGCAGGCCAGGCAGCATCTCTAGGAAGAGGTGCAGTCAACGTTTCAGGCCGAGGCCCTTCGTCAGGACTAACTGAAGGAAGAGTGAGTAAGGGATTTGAAAGTTGGAGGGGGAGATCCAAAATGATAGGAGAAGACAGGAGGGGGAGGGATGGAGCCAAGAGCTGGACAGGTGATAGGCAAAAGGGATACGAGAGGATCATGGGACAGGAGGTCCGGGAAGAAAGACGGGGGGGGGGGACCCAGAAGATGGGCAAGGGGTATATTCAGAGGGACAGAGGGAGAAAAAGGAGGTGAGAGAAAGAATGTGTGTATACAAATTACAAGGCCAGCCACAAATGCTGTATTGGATTGAGGTTTTGTCTCTGACCTGGCCACTCCAGGACATTAACTTTGTTGTTTTAAGCCATTCCTGTGTAGCTTTGGCTTTGTGCTTGGGATCATTGTCTTTCAGGGAAAACAAATCATCTCCCAAGTCACAGTTTTCTTGCAGACTGCATCAGGTTTTCCTCCAGGATTTCCCTGTATTTTGCTGCATTCATTTTACCCTCTACCTTCACAAGCCTTCCAGGGCCTGCTGCAGCGAAGCATCCCCACAGCATGATGCAGCCATCACCATACTTCATGGTAGGGATGGTGTGTTTTTGATGATGTGTGGTGTTTGGCATATGCCAAACATAGTGTTTAGTCTGATGGCCAAAAAGCTTAATTTTGGTTTCATCAGGCCATAGAATCTACTTCCAGCTGACTTCAGAATCTCCCATATGCCTTCTGGCAAACCCTAGCCAAGATTTCATGTGAGTTTTTTTTTTCAACAGTGGCTTTCTCTTTGCCACTTTCCTATAAAGCTGTGACTGGTGAAGCACCTGGACGACAGTTGCCGTACACAAAGGCTCTCCTATCTCAGCCACTGAAGCTTGTAATTCAACCAGAGATGTCATTAGTCCCTTGGTAGCCTCACTCACTAATCCCCTTTCTCAGTTTTTGAGAATGGCCTGTCATAGGCAGATTTACAGCTGTGCTATATTCTTTCCATTTCTTGATGATTGACTTAACTGTACTCCAAAGGATATTCAGTAACTTGGAAATTTTCTTGTATCCATCTCCTGGCTTGTGCTTTTCAATAACTCTCTCATGGATGAATACTTGTGCAATCAATTATTTTGTATTTTATATTTGTAATTAATTTAAGTCACTTTGTAGAGATTTGTTTTCACTTTCTGTTGTTCCATGTCAAAATGTCAAATTAAGTCCTCTGAGTCAATGTTGTAAAACAACAAAACATGAAAACTTCCAGGGGAGGAGTGAATAGTTTTTTTAAGGTACTGCATGCAAATGAATAAACAGTTGACGTTTCCAGCCGAGGCCTTTCTTCAGGACTGAGAGGAACGGGGAAGAGGCCAGAATAAGCAGTTTGGGGAAAGGGAGAGAGGAGGAGGCTAGTAGGAATCTTATAGGGAAGAGTGGACCATGGGAGAAAGGGAAGGAGGGGGGGAAACAGGGGAGAGTAATGGGCAGGTGAGAAGAGGTAAAAGGTTAGAGTGGTGAACAGTGGAAGGGTGGTGGATTTATTTACCAAAAGGAGAAACGGATAATCCTGCCAAGAGGGTTGGAGGCTACCCAGATAGAATATGTTTAGTCAATTTATAACAGGTTTCACCACTGTAGAGGAGGCCGCATCAGGAGCACCAGAATGGCGGAACAGACTCAATGGGCTGAATAATAAAATAAATGAAGAATTAAGGAAAATTAAAATGACAGGTGTTGGAAATTTGGAAAAAAGCTAAAAAATATTGGGAAACATTAGGGACATTGAGCTGCAGAGATGGAGCTGTGCTCAGCAGTCATGCTGTAGGAATGCTGGTGTAGATTTAACAACAGAGGACGCTGCTCCAAGAACATCCCTATTCTCGGTGATGGCTGGGTCCAGTACGCAAGTGCTAAAGACAAGACCAAAGCGTTTACAATCATGTTCAGTCACTAATCCAGCTGAGCATCCCCATCATCGCAAAAGAGCCTGGTAACGAGGTGTCATGACAACAAACTTTCTTTCCATATCAACAAAATATAAGACCCTGTCATTGACAACAGGAAATGGAGGTGTTGCACATGCTGTTGTTTATATCAACTGTGCTGATGTTAAGAGCTGATTCAAAACACCGCTGAGGATAAATCTACATTGACAATTTTTTCATTCCTTCCTCCAGTTTGTTTGGTGTAGTTTGACTGATAGCATGGTCACACTGATTTAAAATTCTTTCCAGAACTGTATCTTCATCAAGTGTCATCTTTGCCATTTAAAAATGCACGTGAAATGTTATTACAGGATAAAAGCTGGGAGCAGAAGAAACTATCTATCCCTTCAGACCGCTTCTGATTTTCATCAAGGTCATCTCCATTTCCCTTATTTACTTATCCCTTTCATCCCATAACCTCCAGAAATCTAATGATCCCTATTTTAAAACAACTCAACTTGTGACCATGCTATCAGTCAAACTACACCAAACAAACTGGAGGAAGGAATGAAAAAATTGTCAATGTAGATTTATCCTCAACTGTGTTTTGAATCAGCTCTTAACATCCGCACAGTTGATATAAACAACAGCATGTGCATCACTTCCATTTCCTGTTGTCAATGACAAGGTCTTATGTTTTGTTGATATGGAAAGGAAGTTTGTTGTCATGACACCTTGTTACCAGGCTCTTTTGCGATGATGGGGATGCTCAGCTGGATTAGTGACTGAATATGATTGTGAACGCTTTGGTCTTGTCTTTAGCACTTTCTCTTCCCTTCAGAGAAGAACTTCAGAGATTTGCCATTTATCCCATTAATGACAGGCCAGTTGGCTTGAGTGGTTGGGAAGATGTTGGAGTCGATTGTTAAGGATGAGATCTCATGATATTTGAAGGCATGTGATAAAATAGGCCAAAGTCAGCATGGTTTAGAAACATAGAAAATAGGTGCAGGAGTAGGCCATTCGGCCCTTCGAGCCTGCACCGCCATTTATTATGATCATGGCTGATCATCCAACTCAGAACCCCGCCCCAGCCTTCCCTCCATACCCCCTGATCCCCATAGCCACAAGGGCCATATCTAACTCCCTCTTAAATATAGCCAATGAACTGGCCTCAACTGTTTCCTGTGGCAGAGAATTCCACAGATTCACCACTCTCTGTGTGAAGAAGTTTTTCCTAATCTCGGTCCTAAAAGGCTTCCCCTTTATCCTCAAACTGTGACCCCTTGTTCTGGACTTCCCCAACATCGGGAACAATCTTCCTGCATCTAGCCTGTCCAATCCCTTTAGGATTTTATACGTTTCAATCAGATCCCCCCTCAATCTTCTAAATTCCAACGAGTACAAGCCCAGTTCATCCAGTCTTTCTTCATATGAAAGTCCTGCCATCCCAGGAATCAATCTGGTGAACCTTCTTTGTACTCCCTCTATGGCAAGGATGTCTTTCCTCAGATTAGGGGACCAAAACTGCACACAATACTCCAGGTGTGGTCTCACCAAGGCCTTGTACAACTGCAGTAGTACCTCCCTGCTCCTGTACTCGAATCCTCTCGCTATAAATGCCAGCATACCATTCGCCTTTTTCACCGCCTGCTGTACCTGCATGCCCACTTTCAATGACTGGTGTATAATGACACCCAGGTCTCATTGCACCTCCCCTTTTCCTAATCGGCCACCATTCAGATAATAATCTGTTTTCCTATTTTTGCCACCAAAGTGGATAACTTCACATTTATCCACATTAAATTGCATCTGCCATGAATTTGCCCACTCACCCAACCTATCCAAGTCACTCTGCATCCTCTTAGCATCCTCCTCACAGCTAACACTGCCACCCAGCTTCGTGTCATCCGCAAACTTGGAGATGCTGCATTTAATTCCCTCATCCAAGTCATTAATATATATTGTAAACAACTGGGGTCCCAGCACTGAGCCTTGCGGTACCCCACTAGTCACCGCCTGCCATTCTGAAAAGGTCCCGTTTATTCCCACTCTTTGCTTCCTGTCTGCTAACCAATTCTCCATCCACATCAATACCTTACCCCCAATACCGTGTGCTTTAAGTTTTCACACTAATCTCCTGTGTGGGACCTTGTCAAAAGCCTTTTGAAAATCCAAATATACCACATCCACTGGTTCTCCCCTATCCACTCTACTGGTTACATCCTCAAAAAATTCTATGAGATTCGTCAGACATGATTTTCCTTTCACAAATCCATGCTGACTTTGTCTGATGATTTCACCGCTTTCCAAATGTGCTGTTATCACATCTTTGATAACTGACTCCAGCAGTTTCCCCAAGGGAAAATCTTGCCAGACAAATCTTTCAGGAAATTACAAGCAGGATAGACAAAGTAAAATCACTGGATGGTATTACTGGAAAAGTTACAGCTTTGGCTGATTGGCAGGAGGCAAAGAGTGGGAATAAAGGAAGCCTTTCCTGGTTGGCTGCCAGTGACTAGTGGTATTCTGCAGGAGCTGGTGTTGTTTCTTTTCATGTTGTATGTAAATGATTTGGATGAAAAAGTCAATGGCATTGTGGCCAAGTTTACGGACAGTACAAAGATAGGTGGAGGGGCAGATAGCATTGAGGAAACAGGGAGGCTGCAGAAGGACTTATGTTAGGAGAATGGGCAAAGAAGTGGCAGATGGAATACAGTGTCGGGAAGTACGTATATGGTCATGTACTTTAGTAGAAGGAATAAAAGCATAGACTATTTTCTAAATGGGCAGAAAATTCAAAAAATTAAGGTGCAAAGGGAATTGGGACTTGTGCAAGATTCCCTCAACGTTAACTTGCATGTTGAATCAGTGGTGAGGAAGGCAAATGCAATGTTAGTATTCATTTCAAGAGGACTAGAATATAAAAGCAGATGTTTGGCTGCTGTTTTACAGGTTTCTCCCGCTATTCGAATGTAGAACGTTCCTGTGGAACCGTTCGTAAACTGAAATGGCGTAAAGCGAAGAAGCAATTACCATAAATTTATATGGGAAAATTTTTTGAGAGTTCGCAGACCCAAAAAGTAACCTACCAAATCATACCAAATAGCACATAAAACCTAAAGTAACACTAACGTATAGTAAAAGCAGGAATGATATGATAAATACACAGCTTATATAAAAGTAGAAATAATGTATGTACAGTGTAGTTTCATTTAACAGAATTGGGAAGTTTGAGCCAAAATTGATTTGTCGAAAAAAATCAGCACGTACACACGTGTGCATGTCACGCATTCGCATGTACACACACGTCACGCATGCACATGTACCTGCATTTGCACGTCACTCATGCGCACATGCCTGCCCGCGCAAGGCTTCATGGTCATGGTAGTCTTTCTCGGGGTAAACACAAGTTTAAAGTGAGCGTCTTTTTTTGTAAAAGCGAAAATCCTCTTTCGGTTACTAATGTAGGTTTTTTGTAAAAGCAAAATGTCGTAAAGAGAACGTTCGGAAAGCGGGGGACACCTGTATATGGCCGCAATTGTAGTATTGTGAGCAGTTTTGGGTTCCATATCTAAGAAAGGATATGCTGACATTTGATAGGGTTCAGAGGAGGTTCACAAGAATGCTTCTGGGAATGAAAGGGTTGCCATATGAGGACCGATTGATGGCTCCAGACCTGTACTCCCGAGAATTCAAAAGAATTAAGGGAATCTTATTGAAACCTATTGAATATTGAATGGCCTAGATGGAGTGGATGTGGAGAGGATGTTTCCTGTAGTGGGGGAGTCTAGGATCAAGTGGCGCAACCTCAGAATAGAGAGCGGTCCATTTAGAACATAGATGACGAATTTCTTCAGCCAGAGGCTGATGAATTTGTGGAATTCGTTGCCATAGGCGACTATGAAGTCCAAGTAATTGGGTGTATTTAAGGTGCAAGTTGATAGGTTCTTGATTAACCTGGCCATGAAGGGTTACGAGGAGAAGGCAGGAGAATAGGGTTGAGAGGGAAAATGGATCAGCCATGATGAAATGGCAGAGTAGACCCGATGGGCTGAATGGCCTAATTCTTATCTCCACGATCTTATGGTCAACACCGACCCATGCGGAACACCAGTAGTCACTGACAGCCAACCTGAAAAGGCCTCCTTTATTCCCCCGTTTGCCTCATGCCAATCAGCCAAACTTCCATCTATGCTGGTATCTAGCAATTTTGTGCCAAAATTTTTATCTACTGACACTCCCCTCCCACATTGTGCTCCATTTTTCTACCATCCCTGGGCCTTTCTAAAGTTTTATTAAATGTCTGCTTCTATTACTTACCCCTGGCAGGGTGTACCATGCTCCCTCCCCCTCTATATTTTCCTCCAATCACATTAAAATTATGCTCTCTCATATTAGTCCTTTCCACCCTCGGAAGGGTTTCACTCCGAAACATCGATAATATTCCATAGATGCTGCTTGGCCTGCTGAGTTCTTCCTGCATTTTGTGTGTGCTGCTTGGATTTCCAGCATCTGCAGATTTTCTCTTGTTCCCAAGAACTCTTTGTTCCTCCACACTGTCAAAAATCCTGCCATTCTACCTGCATTCTACCTTCAAATCTGACCTTCCAAAGTAATGTTGGCATTTATTTCAAGGGGAATAGAATATAAAAGCATGGAGATAATGCTGAGCCTTTATAAGACACTAGTAACATAATTCAAAATATTGAGCAAAGAAGCATCTTCACTTGCGGTAAAAAAAACATATACTCCAAGACTCTGAATGACAATGTCCAGCAATCGATGGTACAGTCTCTCGGCAGCGTACAGATGCATGCAATCCAGCCTGCTATTCCACAGCTCGGACACAGGAGGGCAGCACCAATGGGCGTGGCCAGGCCCCAGCTGAGCTCAACCATATTGTAGTACTTCTGCGTCACTCACCTGGTCTGCAGCAGGAGGCAACCCCGAGGCTTGAGGCTTAGTTCCTGCTATGACTGAAGTTGCATGTTCCTGTGTTAACTGTCCCTCCAGCAGACAAGGGTAACAGGCCTATGGCAACTTACATTATCACTGTCCAACAGAGTCTTGCGATTGCAATGGAAATGTCTGAGACAATCTCCCACAATTATACAGCACTGACTCTGGTGCTTCAGAGTAGTGGGTAGCAACGTGATCTGCAGCCAGGTCAGTCCCCCGCACCTAAACCAGATCCTCCAATATCCTGATGGGCTCTTTCAACACTTTGGCTGACCCATTCGATGCTTCAACCAGCTCCACAGCCGACGCCAGTCCAGTGACTCCTATCACCAAGCAGCTCACTGATGGAGTAGCCCTGTAGTACTCAATGTTCTTGAAGTATAATTGTCTGGATTGCAAAAAAACAAATGTGGTTGGCCCATTAGAGGCTGCTGCGTTCGAACTTGCCACCATATTACCCAAAGTCTTTTTTTTTAGCCCTATTAATGTGATCGTACCTTTCTTATTTCTCAGTTCCACTCGTAACACCTCTCTGGTCGAGTTCTCCAGTCTGTCCTGACTGAGCCCTGGCTAGTAATGTCACACCACCTCCTTTAATCCCTTCCGCTCTGTCATGTCTAAAACAACTAAACCCGAGAATACTTAGCTGCCATTTATGTCCCTCCTGCAACCAAGTCTCACGGATGGCTCCAGTATCATAATTCTGAGTGTTGATCCATGCCCTCAGCTTATCTGCCTTTCCTATAACACTTCTTGCGTTGAAATACATGCAGCTCAAGAGATGATTAGCACCATACTCTTCCTTTTGATTCCTGACTTTGTCTGAGGTCTTAACAACATCTGACTCGACACCCTCTCCGATAATGCGCCCAACACTCTGGTTTTCATCCCTCTGCAGCTCTAGTCTTGAAACACATTTAAATGTATAAGTCCCCAGGACCAGATGGAATCTCTCGGAGAATATTGAGGGAGGCAAGGAATGAAATTACTGAGGACTTCTCCCCGAATTCGCTCAGATGTCTTTGTGTTCCCTTTACCCATTAGCGAGGTCCCAGAGGAAGAACCAGTTTTGTTCTCTTGTTGAAGAAGGGTAACTGGGATGGTCCAGGAAATTACAGGCGGAGAAACTGTTCATCAGAGTTTGGGAAATTACTGGGTAAGATTTTTAGTGACAGGATTTACTTACATGTGAAGAAACATTAACATGTCAGGGATAACATGGCTTTGTGCACAGCAGTTCGTATTGAACAGGTTTTGTGGTGATGAAGTTGATTAATGAGAGCAGGGCAGTGGATATTGAGACAGTGACAGATAGTGGATGTTGAGATATTTTGGCACAGTTTTTTTGCAGTGTGCAGCCTGGCAGCTGCGACTATGTGGCATGGTAGAAGCAAATATGATGGCAACATGGCAGCACAGTAGCATAGCAGCTACCGTAACACTCCGCTGTGCTGGTGATTGGGGTTCAATTCCAATATCAGTCAGTGTAATGCTTCACAGTGCCAGTGATCTGGGTTCAATTCCAATGTCAGTCAGTGTAACGCTTCACGGTGCCAGTGATCCGGGTTCAATTCCAATGTCAGTCATTGTAACGCTTCACAGTGCCAGTGATCCGGGTTCAATTCCAATGTCAGTCAGTGTAACGCTTCACAGTGCCAGTGATCCGGGTTCAATTCCAATGTCAGTCAGTGTAACGCTTCACAGAGCCAGTGATCCGGGTTCAATTCCGATGTCAGTCAGTGTAACGCTTCACAGTGCCGGTGATCCGGGTTCAATTCCGATGTCAGTCAGTGTAACGCTTCACAGTGCCGGTGATCCGGGTTCAATTCCGATGTCAGTCAGTGTAACGCTTCACAGTACCCGTGATCCGGGTTCAATTCCGATGTCAGTCAGTGTAACGCTTCACAGTGCCAGTGATCCGGGTTCAATTCCGATGTCAGTCAGTGTAACGCTTCACAGTGCCAGTGATCCGGGTTCAATTCCGATGTCAGTCAGTGTAACGCTTCACAGTGCCGGTGATCCGGGTTCGATTCCAATGTCAGGCAGTGTAACGCTTCACAGAGCCAGTGATCCGGGTTCAATTCCGATGTCAGTCAGTGTAACGCTTCACAGTGCCAGTGATCCGGGTTCAATTCCAATGTCAGTCAGTGTAACGCTTCACAGTGCCAGTGATCCGGGTTTGATTCCAATGTCAGGCAGTGTAACGCTTCACAGAACTAGTGATCTGAGCTCAGTTCCCACTTGTGTCTGTAAGGAGTTGATATGACTATATAGGTTTCCTCTGCCTGCTCCAATTTTGTTCCAATTTTAAAACCAATGAGTTCGAGCTGGTAAGTTTTGGGAATGCTGTCTTGGTGTTGGAAGCATTGCAACAATTACGGGCTGCCCCCAGCAATCCTCAGACTGTGTTGGTCGTGATGCAAGTGATGCATTTCACTATATGTTTCAATATTTTGGTGTACATATTATAAATAAAGCCAGTCTTATAAGCTTTAAGGAGCATTCAAGTGGGCAACTGAACAGGAATAAAATGGAGGAATGTGGATCATATGTCGGCAGATACAATTAGTTTAGATTGGCATTGTGGTTGTCACAGGGCTGAAAGGCCTTTTTCTTTTCTTAATCCTGTGTCATTTTTTTGTGTGAATTATTTGTTAATTTTAAATTTGAGGAGTTTTACACAAGATCAACCGCATTGGTTTAATATAATACCTGGTGCTTTCCTGATCTAATTTTGGATTCTGTTGTGTTGTATAATAATCTCATATAATCATTACTGGTTGGCTTTCAGATGGAATTGATCACATTAGCCAAATTTAAATGGATCACAAAAATGACCTGTGGAGCTATAAATAGAAAAGCTATTTTAAGCTTCTGGAGAGATTAAAAATAAACTGCCTGTGGGAGGTTGCGTTACTAGTGGATGCCAGTAAATTAGGTAAAGGCATTGGAGCATTCACAGAAATTCCCTGTGAAAACTGATCACCAGATATCTGATGCAATTTGAAACTTAATTCATACAGGCACAATAAATTATCACAAGTCATTCTCCTTAAACCTTCTGGCACAGTTGATCAAAATGTTTTTTTTCTCTAGAAAGCCAACTTTGTGAAACTTGATGGACTGACTGTTTCTCAGACACACACGATTCTGCAGATGCTGGAAATCTAGAGGAATCTAAAATGTTGGAGAAACTCAGCAGGCCAGGCAGCATCTATGGAGAATGGAGGAAATGAACAGTTGATGTTTGGACCAACACCCTGCAGAGCTGGTGAAGGGTTTCAACCCATAAAGTCTACCGTTTATTGGCCTCTATGAATGCTGCCTGGACTGCTGGGTTCCTCTGACCATTTCTTGCCTGCTTCCACTTCTGCTTGTCTGGTTATCACCAATGTTTCGCTTGATTTCACATTACTGTTGCCCCTGGTATCCTCCACTGACCAAGGCTGTGCCACAATCCAAAGCTGACCGTAGATAATGCTGCAAAAATATCACTTTCCACCAGAATGCAAACAGCAGATTTGATTTCCTTTCCCATGTCTCCCCACCACAACTGCTTCCCTTGTCTCGCCGCAACCACTTCCCGTGTTTGCCCACCACCGCCGCTTCCCGTGTCATCCTGGGTATTGCATCAGAGCCTTGTGACTTCTTCAAACACAAGGGTTTCTGCAGATGCTGGAAATACAGAGTCTTTTATTTGACCCCATTCCTTTATTCATTTCTTCTTTTGCTGAATACTTGTGACCCTCGTTCGGCATTCAGCTGGTTGGCTGCTCCTCCAGGAGATATTTCCATAGTTAATCATTGGACCCCCAGCACCCAAGGCATGTCCATTTCTCACTGTTACCATCTTGGTAGGAGGATATCCAGCCTGAAGGCACACACTCAGCGATTCAGTAACAGCTTCTTCGCCTCTGCCATCCGATTCTGAAATGGACGATGCATCCGTGAACACTACCTCAAGTTTATGTTTATATATATATATAGGCCCTGGTGAGACCACACCCTGGAGTATTGTGTACAGTTTTGGTCTCCAACTTTGAGGAAGGACATTCTAGCTATTGAGGGAGTGCAGCGGAGGTTCACGAGGTTAATTCCCGGGATGGCGGGACTGTCATATGTTGAAAGATTGGAGCGACTGGTCTTGTATACACTGGAATTTAGAAGGATGAGATTGAAACATATAAGATTATTAAGGGATTGGACACGCTGGAGGCAGGAAACATGTTTCCGATGTTGGGGGAGTCCAGAACCAGAGGCCACAATTTGAGAATAAGGGGTAGGCCATTTAGAACGGAGTTGAGGAAAAACTTTTTCACCCAGAGAGTTGTGGATCTGTGGAATGCTCTGCCTCAGAAGGCAGTGGAGGCCAATTCTCTGGATGCTTTCAAGAAAGATAGAACTCTTAATGATAGCGGAGTGAAGGGATATGGGGAGAAGGCAGGAACGGGGTACTGATTGTGGATGATCAGCCATGATCACAGTGAATGGCAGTGCTGGCTCGAGGGGCCAACTCCTGCACCTATTGTCTATTGAATTTTGTGTTGACGACGCAGGAAAAGATTTTCTTCTGATGACTCTTCCATGAAGGTCATATTTGTGCAGGTGTCGCTGCACAGTAAAACAGTGCACTGCCACTCCAGACTCTGCGAAATCTTCCTGAAGGTCTTTTGCAGTCAAATGGGGGTTTTGATTTGCCTTTCTAGCAATTCTACGAGCAATTCTCTCGGAAAGTTTTCTTGGTCAACTTGACCTCCACCATTCCTGTTAACTGCCATTTCTTAATTACATTACAAACTGATGAAAAGGCTACCTGAAAACACTTTGCTATCTTCTTACAGCCTTCTCCTGCTTTGTGGGCATCATTTATTTTAATTTTCAGAGTGCTAGGCAGCTGCTTAGAGGAGCCCATGGCTGCTGATTGTTGGGACAAGGTTTAAGGAGTCAAGGTATTTATAAAGCTTTGAAATGTGCATCACCTGGCCTTTCCTAACGATGACTGTGAACAAGCCATAGCCCTAACAAGCTAATTAAGGTCTGAGAACCTTGGTAAAAGTTATCTGAGAGCTCAAATCTCTTGGGGTGCCCAAACTTTGGCATAGTGCTCCTTTCCTTTTTTCACTCTAAAATTGTACAAAACAAAAATTATACACTAATTTTGCTTAAAATGTTGAAAAGAATGTTTCATCTTTAACTTTATGACTTTTGGAGATCAGTTCATCTTCTACTCACTTAACTATTCACAGTAACAGAAATTTTGACCAGGGGTGGCCAAACTTTTGCATGCCACTGTATATGTATTCCTGTTTTTGCATGATTTTTAATCTATTCAATATATGTATACTGTAATTGATTTACAATTTATTTATTATTTTTTTTCTTCTATATTATGTATTTCATTGGATTGTAGCTGCTAAGTTAACAAATTTCATGACACAGGCTAGATGATAATAAGTCTGATTCTGAAAGCCTTTAGAGACACTTGGTTGAAGGAGGGTCAGGACTGGCAGCTTAATAGTCTGAGGTTCAGTGGTCTAAACATATCACAGCAGCTGGGATTAAAGAAGGAGAGGTGGCATTACTAGTGAGAGAAAATGTTATGGCAATGCTTGGATAGGCTGGAGAGCTCATCTCATGAGGCTTTATGGGTAGAACTGAGGAATAAGTAAGTTACGACCATGTTAATGGGACACCACCCAACAGTCCGCAGGATTTAGAGGAGCAAATTTGTACAGATCACAGATTGTTGCAAGAAAGCTATTACTTTGTGATAGGTAATTTTGACTTTCCACATATTGACTGGAACTGGATAAAGGTCTGGATGGGGAAGAGTTTCGTATAGCTGCTGTCTTACTTTCTTTATAACTGCATCAATACATTGCGACCAGGGTAGATCCTCAGAGATCTTGACACCCAGGAACTTGAAACTGTTCATTCTCTCCATTCCTGATCCGTTCTATGAGGATTGGTATGTGTTCCTTCGATTTACCCTTCCTGAAGTCCACAATCATCTCGTTCAACTTACTGCCGTCGTTGCTGCGGCACCACTCCACTAGTTGGCATATCTCAGTCCTGTACGCCCTCTCGTCACCAGCTGAGATTCTACCAACAATGGTTGTATCATCAGCAAATTTATTGATGGTATTTGAGCTATGCCGAGCCACACAGTCATGTGTATGTAGAGAGTGGAACAGTGTGCTAAGCACACACCCCTGACGTGCACCAGTGTTGATTGTCAGCGAGGAGGAGATGTTATCACCAATCCGCACAGATTGTGGTCTTCCAGTTAGGAAGTCGAGGATTCAGTTGCAGAGGGAGGTACAGAGGCCCAGGTTCTGCAACTTCTCAATCTGGATTGTGGGAATGATCTGGCGAAGGTGTATTTGGTAAGCGAGAAGCCTTCAAAAGTGAAATTTTGAGAGTACAGAATTTATATGTTCCCATCAGATTAAAAGGCAAGTAAAACGGGTTTATGGAATGTTGGTTTTCGGGAGGTATTGAGGTACATAGCAGGTAAAGGCAGGAAGGAGCAAATGAGGTACTTGAGTATAAAAAATGTAAGAAAACACTTAAGAAAGAAGTCATAAGGGCTAAAAGAAGATATGACATTCCTCTGGCAGGCAAAGTGAAGGAGACTCCTAAGGGCTTCTACAGACATATTAAGAGCAAACAGCTATCAAGGTACAAAATTGGAAGATCAGTGTGGCTATCCATGTATGGAGCCAAAAGAAATAGGAAAGATCTTAAATAGATATTTAGTATCTGTATTTACTCGGGAGGTGGACACAGTCTATAGATGTGAGAAAATGCAGCATCGAGGTCATGGACCCTCTTCAGATGACAGAGGAAAAAGTGTTTGCTGTCTTGAGGCAAATTAGGGTGGATAAATCCCCATGGGACAAGGTGATCGCTGGGACTCTGTGCAGGCTAGTGCAGAAATTGAAAGAGCCCTAGCAGAGTTTTAAAACATCCTTAGCCACAGGTGAGGTGCTGGAGGATTGGAGGATAGCTAATTTATTCTGTTGTTTCAGAAAAACTCTAAAGATGAGCCAAGAAATTATGGATGAGGGGAGTATGGAAGGCCATGGTCCGGGTGCAGGTTCATAAGACCATAAGACAAAGGAGCATAAGTCGGCCATTCGGCCCATCGAGTCTGCTCCGCCATTTTATCATGGGAGTTGAGTATATACACCACCGGTTGAAACATGCCTTGGCGTCATTCCTGATGAAGATGGCAGAGTTTGTCATTGAAACGCCGGTTAAAATTGACACCTGTACCAGACAGGAAGCCTGAGAAGAGTTTATACGTCATGTACGCCAGGAAAGCACTAGATCCTTTTTTCATAAGATAATGACAGTAAGTTCAAGTAATGTAGATGTCAAGGAATAGATGTTTGGATACAGGAAAAAGAAGCATATAGCAAGTATTGAGGACAGAAAACAGGTGAGATGTTGCAGGAGATTAGAGAGTTGGGGTGGTGTGGGGGAGAGACTTGGAACTGTAGAGTAAAAAGCAGACAGGTCCTATAGCCCAACTCACCTATGCCGACCAAAGCACTTTCCATATGCCTGCATTTGGCTCATATCCCTCCAATCCTTTCTCATCCATGTACCTCTCTGAATGTAGTGAATGCGTCTGCCTCTACCACTTTCTCTGTAACTCATTCCACTCTCCACTCTCTGTGTGACAAAGTTGCCCCTTGGATCCATGTGGTCATTCACTTTCCGTAGAATGTCCTTCATGATTTCATAAGCCTCCATGAAGTTGGCTCTCAGCCTTTTATCTCAGGGTAGAGTCCCAGACTCTCCCTTTCTTTCTCACTCCAGCATTTCTGTTCTGGTAACATCTTAGGGAATCATTTCTGCACCCTCTTCCGTTCAATGAATTTCCTGAATGGAGCTGCACAGAATATTGCAATTGTGATTTCATCGATGCCTTCTACAGCTGCAGCATGACATCCCAACTATTGTACTCCGTGCCTTGACCAATAAAGGCCAGCATGCCAAATGCTTTTATCATCACCTTGGTTACCTGTGTTGTCACTTTCAGGGACCCCCAGGTCTATCACACTCCCCACGGCCCTTCCATTTTCTGTGTAATTCCTGCCCGCTTTTAACTTGCCAAAATGCAACAATTTGTTCTTGTCTGAGTTAAATTCCATTTGCCATTCCTTGGCCCACATCCCAGTTGATCTAGTTTCTGTTGAAATCTCAAGATAACCTTTTTCGCTACCCACTACACTACTAATTTTAGTATCATATGCACATTTACAAACCATGCCAACTACATTCTCATCAATTGTTAATACAGATCAGAGTTCAATTCTGGTGTTCTCTGTAAGCAACTTTGTTCATTCCTTCCTGTGTGCACATGGGTTTCGTTCAGGTGCTCCAGTTTTCTTCTACAGTCAAAGATGTACTGGTTAGTAGATTAATTGGTCATTGTAAATTGTCCCGTGATTAGGATAGGGTTAAGTCAGTGGGTTGCTAAGTGTTGTGACTCCGAGCCTGAAGGGCCTGTTCCACGCAGTATCACAACACTAATCCAGTGGTCACAGGCCTGTAATCAGAAGAAAAAACAATGCCTCGCTGCCATCCTCTGATTCCTTTCACCAAGCAGTTTTGTACCCATTTGGTTAGATTACCCAGCTTCCAAGTGGTAGATCATAAGATATGTGAGTAGAATTAGATAATTCAGCCCATTGCGTCTGTTCCACCATTCCATCATGGCTGATCTATTTTCCCTCATAAATCTATTCTGCCCTCTCTCCATAACCTTTGACACATATTGGCACCAATGACACAGGTAAGAAAAGGAGGAGGTCCTGAAGAGCTAGGTAGAAAGCTGAAAAGGAGCATCTCTAGGGTAGTAATCTTTGGATTACTGCCTGTGCCACGCACCAGTAAGGGTAAGAATAGGTTGACTTGGCAAATGAATGTGTTGGCTGAGGAACTGGTACAGGGTTTCAGATTTCAGAATTTTTGGGATCTCTTCTGGGAAAAATTTGACCTGTACAAAAGGCACAGATTACACTTGAATTCAAGGGGTGCCAATATCCTTGAGCGAACATTTGCTAGAACTGTCGAGGAGGGTTTAAACTAATTTGGCAGTCAGTGGGTTGAGATGCAATGTAATGGGGACAAAATCGAAAAGACTGATGAACACAGGACTGAAGGTTTTATATTTGAATGCACACAGTACAGGAGCACATTCCTTTATCCGAAATTCTGAAATCCAAAAAGCTCCGAAAACTGAAGTTTTTTTCGCCAACAGCTGACGTCACTCAGGTGTGACGTGGCAGCACTAGCAGAGGCCACCAGATGTCAGTTGTGGCTCAGTGCTCGTACTGGTTACACGTGCATTTGCTGTTCGCTGATATTTTGTGTTCACTGTTGACTTTGTGTTTAATTTCACTGTGAAAATGTCAAAAAGAGCTGCAGATACCCCTATGGGTAACAATGAGAAAAAGAGAAAGAAGCATCTATCATTATCCATAACACAGAAAGTGAAGTTATTGCAGAAGCTTGATCGTGGTGTGTCTGTGCGGTGTCTTACTGAAGAAAATAGTGTCGGAACTACCACTGTATATGATTTAAATAAACAGAAAGACAAGTTACTGAAGTTTTATAGTGACAGTGACGTCCTACATTTATTCCAATAAGTCATTTACCATGTGTTTGATTTGGTTCGTTTGAAGCCGTATATTTTTATGTTTTAATGAATGTTTTTGTTGGAAATAAATTTTTTTCTTGTCATTATTCCCTAAACAATACAGTATAACAACTATTTACATAGCATTTACATTGTATTAGGTATTGTAAGTTATCTGGAGTTGATTTAAAGTATACGGGAGGATGTGCGTAGGTTTGGTGCGCTGCCGGGTCCTAAAGTTCACCGCACTGAGCCAGGTTAAATAAGGGACCTTGAGCATATGTGTTTTTTGGTATTGCGGCCGGGTGGGGGGTGGGGTCTGAAATCTGAAAAATTTTGAATTCCAACATGCAACTGGCCCCAAGGATTTCGGATAAGGGACTGTGGATCTGTATATGGAATGTAGTTGATCTTGTAGCGCATTTAGAGATTGCAGATATGACACTCTGGGCATCACTGAGACATGCCTGAAAGAAGATTGTAGTAGGAAGCTTAACATCCATGGATAGACACTTTTATCGAAAGGACAGACAGGTAGGCTGGGCAGGTGTTGTTGTTCTACTGGTAGAAAATAAAATCAAATCCTTAGAAAGACATAACAAAGGATTGGAAGATAGAATTATTGTGAATAGAGTTAAGGAATTGCCAGAGTAAAAAGACCCTGACCTCCAAATAGTAGGCAGAATGTGTGGTACAAATTGTAGCAGGAGATTTTAAAAATGCATGTTAAAGAGGCAATGTTACAATAGTTATAGAAGATTTCAATATGCAGGTTGATTTGAGAAAATCAGGTTGGTGCTGATTTTGGATCCCAAGAGAGATTTTGCAGAATGCCTACAAAATAACTTTTTAGAACTGTTTGTGGTTGAGCGCACTAGGGCTATTCTGGGTTGAAACATAGAAGCATAGAAAACCTACAGCACGATACAGGCCCTTCAGCCCACAAAGCTATGCCGAACACGTCCTTACCTTAGAAATTACCTAGATTTACCCATAACCTTCTATTTTTCTGAGCTCCATGTACCTGTCCAGGAGTTTCTTAAAAGACTCTATCGTATCCACCTCCACCGCTGTCACCGGCAGCCCATTCCACGCACTCACCACTCTCTGCATTAAAAACCTTACCCCTACCTCTCCTCTGTACCTACTTCTGGGCACCTTAAAACTGTGCCCTCTCGTGCTAGCCATTCCAGCCCTGGGAAAAAGCCTCTAACTATCCACATGATCAATGCCCCTCATCATCTTATACACCTCTATCAGGTCACCCCTCATCCTCCGTTGCTCCACTGAAGTAAGGCTCACTGGTCTATAATTTCCTGGGCTATCTCTAGTTCCTTTCTTGAAAAATGGAACAACATCCGCAACCCTCCAATCCTCTGGAACCTCTCCCGTCCCCTTTGATGATGCAAAGATCATCACCAGAGGCTCAGCAATCTCCTCCCTCACCTCCCACAGTAGCCTGGGGTACATCCCGTCCGGTCCCAGTTACTTATCCAACTTGATGCTTTCCAAAAACTCCCAGCACATCCTGTTCCTTAATATCTACATGCTCAAGCTTTTCAGTCCACTGTAAGTCATCCCTACAATCGCCAAGATCCTTTTCCCTAGTGAATACTGAAGCAAAGTACTCGTTAAAAATCTTTGGTATTGTATAGTGCAGTCATCCCCAACCTCCAAGCCACGGACCGATACATTGCGGTGAAGAATGCAGTGGTGCGGCTTCAGTTTTCTTCTTAAAGATGTGCTGGGTGCATTCCAGCTACCGCTGCATTCTTCGCGGCAATGTATCGGTCCGCGGCCTGGAGGTTGGGGACCACTGGTGTAATGAACCTATTTGATTAGGGAGCTTAAGGTAAAGGAACCCTTGGAATTATGGTACGATAGAATTCACCCTGTAATTTAAGGGGGAGAAGCTAAAGTCAAATGTATCAGTGTTCTAGTGGAACAAAGGGAATTACAGTGGCATGAGAGAGGAGGATGGCCGAAGTTTATTATAGAAGGAGGTGCTCGCAGGGATGACAGCAGAGCAGCAATGGCTGGAGTTTCTGGAAGTAATTCAGAAGATGCAAGATAGATACATCCTAAAGAAGAAATAGTTTTCTACACAGGATTATGCAACCATGGCTGACAAAGGAAGGTCAAAGCCAACATAAAAGCAAGAGCGAGGGCGTATAACAGCGCCCAAATTAGGGTGATGTAAGAGGATTGGGAAAATTTTAAAAAGCAGCAGAAGGCAACTAAAAGAGCCATAAGGAGGGAAGAGATGAAATATGTAAGCTAGCCGATAATATTGAGAATACCAAATGTTTTTTCAGATATGTTGAATAAAAGAGAGGCGAGAGTAGGTATCAGACCACTGGAAAATGACACTGGAGATGTAGTAATGGGGACAAGGAAGTGAGGGATGAACTCGAGTATTTTGTGTCAGTCTTCACTATGGAAGACACTAGCAGTATGCGTAAGTGTGTGAGTGTTCAGGGGGCAGAAGTGAGTGCTGTTGTTATTACTAAGGTATCCAAAGAGATCGTGGAGGCATTAGTAATGATCTTCGAAGAGTCACTAGTTTCTGAATTAGTTCCGGAGGACTGGAAAATTGCAAATGTCACTTCCGTTCTTTAAGAAGGCAGGGAGGGAAAAGAAAGGAAATTATAGGGTAATTAGCCTGACTTGAATGGTTGGGAGGATGTTGGAGTTAATAGTTTAGGATGTGGTTTGGGGGTACTGGAAGGCAGAAGATAAAATAGGCTAGAGTCAGCATGGTTTCCTTCAGGGGAAATCTTGCGGAACAAATCTTTTGAAATTCTTTGAGGAAATAACAGGCAGGATAGACAAAGGAGAGTTAGGGGATGTTATTTATTGGGATTTTCAGAAGGCCTTTGACAAGGTGCTGCTTAAGATGAGAGCCCAGGGTATTACAGGAAAGATACGAGCATGGATAGAAGCATAGCTGATTGGCAGAAGGCCAAGAGTTCAGAATAAACTGGGGGAGGGGGGGAGACTTGGTTGGCTGCCAATGACTAGGAACCACTTCTTTTCATATTATATAGGAGTGACTTGGATGAAGGAATTGATGCCTTTGTGCCTAGTTTGTGGACGATACGAAGATGGGTGGAGTGGCAGGTAGTGTTGAGCAAGCAGGGAGCCTGCAGAAGGGTTTAAACAGATTAGGAGAATGGGTAAAGAAGTGGCAAATGGAATATCATGAACTTTTGCAAAAGAAAAAAATGCATGGACTATTTTCTAAATGGGGAGAAATTTTAAAACCCAGAGGTGTATAGACACTGGAGAGTCATTGTTCAGGATTCCCTAAAGGTTCACTTGCTGGTTGAGTTAGTAGTAAAGAAGAGAAATGCAGTTTTAGCGATTTAAGATGGCAGTGGTGAAGCATAGCGATGACTTGCTGGCAGCAAACAAATCTATTAATTACTTTATTAATCATACTTTTTAGACCATAAGACCATAAGACAAAGGAGCAGAAGTCAGCCATTTGGCCCATCGAGTCTGCTCTGCCATTTTATCATGAGCTGATCCATTCTCCCATTTAGTCCCACTCCCCCGCCTTTTCACCATAACCTTTGATGCCCTGGCTACTCAGATACCTATCAATCTCTACCTTAAATACACCCCAGTGACTTGGCTCCACTGCTGCCCGTGGCAACAAATTCCATAGATTCACCACCCTCTGGCTAAAAAAATTTCTTTGCATTTCTGTTCTGAGTGGGCGTCCTTCAATCCTTAAGTCATGCCCTCTTGTACTAGACTCCCCCATCATGGGAAACAACTTTGCCACATCCACTCTGTCCATGCCTTTCAACATTCGAAATGTTTCTATGAGGTCTCCCCTCATTCTCCTAAACTCCAAGGAATACAGTCCAAGAGCGGACAAACGTTCCTCATATATTAACCCTCTCATTCCCAGAATCATTCTAGTGAATCTTCTCTGTACCTTCTCCAACGTCAGCACATCCTTTCTTAAATAAGGAGACCAAAACTGCCCACAGTACTCCAAGTGAGGTCTCACCAGCGCCTTATAGAGCCTCGACATCACATCCCTGCTCCTATACTCTATTCCTCTCGAAATGAATGCCAACATTGCATTCGCCTTCTTCACCACCGACTCAACCTGGAGGTTAATCTTAAGGGTATCCTGTACGAGGACTCCCAAGTCCCGTTGCATCTCAGAACTTTGAATTCTTTCCCCATTTAAATAATAGTCTGCCTGTTTATTTCTTCTGTCAAAGTGCATAACCATACACTTTCCAACATTGTATTTCATTTGATACTTCTTTGCCCATTCTTCCAAACTATCCAAGTCTCTCTGCAGACTCTCCGTTTCCTCAGCACTACCGGCCCCTCCATCTATCTTCGTATCGTCAGCAAACTTAACCACAAAGCCATCTATTCCATAATCCAAATCGTTGATGTACAATGTAAAAAGAAGCGGCCCCAACACGGACCTCTGTGGAACACCACTGGTAATCGGCAGCCAACCAGAATAGGATCCCTTTATTCCCACTCTCTGTTTCCTGCCAATCAGCCAACGCTCTATCCACGTATGTAACTTTCCCGTAATTCCATGGGCTCTTGTTAAGTAGCCTCGTGTGGCACCTTGTCAAAGGCCTTCTGAAAATCCAAATATACAACATCCACTGCATCTCCCTTGTCGAGCCTACTTGTAATTTCCTCAAAAAATTGTAATAGGTTTGTCAGGCAGGATTTTCCTTTAAGGAATCCATGCTGAGTTCTACCTAAGACCAGAGGGCATAGCCTCAGAGTAGAGGAATGTTCATTTAGAATGTAACTAGAGGGTGCTGAATCTGTGGAATTCATTGCCACAGCCGTCTGTGGAGGCCAAGTCACTGGGTATCTTTAAGGTGGACGCTTATAGGTTCTTGGTTAATCAGGGGTCAACGAGGAGAAGCCAGAATTGGGGTTAAGAGCGATAATAAATCAGCTGAGCTGCTTTTTCTGAAACCTGAACACTAACCACAGTTACCAGTTGCTCCTGTTCATAAGACATAGGACAGAACTAGGCCATTCAGCCCATCAAGTCTGCTCCACCATTACATCATGGCTGATCCTGAATCCCACTCAACCCCATATACCTGCCTTATTGCTGTAGCCTTTGATGCCCTGACCAATTAGGAAACTATCTACTACTTCTTTAAATATACCCACGGACTTGGCCTCGACCACAATCTGTGGCAGAGCATTCCACAGATTTGCTACTCTCTGGCTAAAAAATTCTTCCTTACCTTTGTCCTAAAAGGTTGCTTCTGAATTTTAAGGCTGTGCCCTCTAGTTCTGGATACCCCCATACCATAGGAAACATCCTCTTCACATCCACCTTATCTAGTCCTTTTAACATTGGGTAGGTTTCAATGAGATCTCCCGCATTCTTCTAAATTCAAGTGAGTTCAGGCCCAAAGCTGCCAAATGCTCCTCATGTTAACCCCTTCATTCCTGGAATCATCCTCATGACCCTCTGGACTCTCTCCAATGACAACACATCCTTTCTGAGATATGGTGCCCACAACTGTTGACAATACTCCAAGTGCGGCCTGACTAGTGACTTATAAAGCCTCAGCATTATCTCCTTGCTTTTATATTCTATTCCCTTTGAAATAAATGCCAACATTGCATTTGCCTTCTTTACCACAGACTCAACCTGTAAATTAACCTTCTGGGAGTCTTGCACAAGGACCCCTAAGTCCCTCTGCACCTCTGATGTTTGAAGCTTCTCCCCATTTAGATAATAGTCCACACTATTATTCCTTTTACCAAAATGCAATATCGTACATTTCCCAGCCTATATTCTTTCTGCTGCTTTTTTGCCTATTCTTCCAAATTGGCTAAGACCTGTTGCAATCACATTGCGTCTTCAGCACTATCTACCCCTCCACCGATCTTTGTATTGTTACATGCCAGCAGCAATAGACCACAGACACAGATTTTAATGTTAAGCAAATATATTTTCAATACCTACACAAAAATATAGACAATTAAAACAATTGCTCCCCTAACCAAAAATTAAAAGTACAATGCATCTTAGCTCACAAACTGTGGAGGTCTGGAAACAGTTCTTCCCAAGTTTTACTCAAACAGAATCCTAGGATGGCAATCCAGAAGGTTCTAGAAACCATGGGAACAGGTACAGGTGTCTGTGAGGAAGGGTTCATAAATTCACAATAAGGTGACACAAGGTGACGATCACGGAAAATTCTGGAGAGCAAGTGATCGTCACGTAACACACTGGATCCACGCAGGGATAACAAGGTGAAAGTCACAGAAGATTCCAGAACTTGAGTGGTCATCACTTAAATACTAGAGTCCACGCAGGGATAACAAATTGACGCCTAAGTTCCAAAATCCCCGTAGGGATATCACAAGGTGACAGTCATGGAATATTCCTTAACACAAGTGGTCGTCACGTAACACATCCAAATCCATGTATGGATTAACAAAAAGTGGTCACCACAGAATACTCCAGAAACCTGAGTATGGATCATACAAAGTGGCAGTCACGTATCCACTATGCACTGGGTGCCGCAAATTATCATAGTCTCCTGGACATGGAAAAATATTGGGATCGCCCGCTGCTGTAGTGAACTCTTCAACTCACTCTCCCTGGCATCTCACAGTCCGATATCTCGCTTAGCTGCAGAAATTTCCGGAAACTTCCCCAACTGAATAGAAAAAACCTCCACTCATTTGTTATATGATGCCACCGCCCCCACGCCTCGTCTGGGAGCACTTAAATGACAGGTACAGTTAATCCAAGCAACATTGACATGTAAAAGTATTATCTGCAAACTTTGCGACAAAGCCATCAATTCCATTATCCAAATCATTGACAAACAATATGAAATGTAGTGTGTCCCAATACTGATCCCTGAGTAACATCGCTAGTCACTGGCAGCCAACCAGAAAAGACCCCCATTCCTCTTTCCATGTTAGTATCTTTCCTGTAATGCTATAGAAATTTACCTTGTTAAGCAGCCTCATCAAATGCCTTTTGAAAATCCAAATAAATGACATCCATTGCCTCTCCTTGGTCCACACTGCTGGTTACTTCCTTGAAGAACTCTTAACAGATTTGTCAAGTGAGATTTCCCTTTAGTTATAATCATTGTCATACTTACATATTGATCCTGGGGGAAATTGATTTTTGTTACAGTTGCACCATAAATAATTAAATAGTAATACGTAAATTATGCCAGGAAATAAGTCCAGGACCAGCCTATTGGCTCAGGGTGTCTGACCCTCCGAGGGAGGAGTTGTAAGGTTTGATGGCTGCAGGCAGGAATGACTTCCTATGACGCTCTGTGTTGCATCTCGGTGGAATGAGTCTCTGGCAGAATGTACTCCTGTGCCCAGTCAGTACATTATGTCGTGGATGGGAGACATTGTCCAAGACAGAAACTCTGCTGACTTTGACTTGTTTATCATTAATCTCCAAGCACCCCAGAACCTCATCCTTAATAATAGACTGCGAAACTTTTCCAACAACTGAAGTTAGGCTAACTGGCCTGTAATTTCCTGTCTTTTGCCTTCCTCCCTTAGAGAGTGGAGTAACATTCCAGTTTTCCTGTCCTCTGAGACCATGCCAGAATCAAGTGATTCTTGAAAGATGACCAATGCATCCATTAACTCTACAGCAACCTCTCTCAGGACTCTGGGATGTAGTCCATCTGGCCCAGGTGACTTATCCACCTTAAGATCTTTGAGTTTGCCTTGCAATAGCAATGGCACTCACTCCTGCTCCTTGACACTCATGGACCTCTGCCACACTGCTAGTGTCTTCCACAGTGAAGACTGATGCAAAGTACTCATTAAGTTCGTCTGCCATTTGTTTATACCTGTTACCATCTCACCAGCATCATTTTCCAGTGGTCCAATATTGAATTGAATTGACTTCATGACTTACATCCTCGTATGTACAAGACAGTAACAAGATGGTCAAAAATGAACAGTCAATATTACATAGAAATACAGTTGTGTCAGCATGAATTAAGCAGCCTGATGGCTTGGTAGAAGAAGCTGTCCTGGAGCCTGTTGCTCCTGGCTTTTATGCTGTGGTACCGTTTCCCAGATGGTAGCGGCTGGAACAGTTTGTGGTTGGGGTGACTCGGGTCCCCAATGATCCTTCAGACCCTTTTTACACACCTGTCTTTGTAAATGTCCTGAATAGTGGGAAGTTCACATCTGCAGATGTGCTGGGCTGTCCGCACCATTCTCTGCAGAGTCCTGCAATTGAGGGAAGTACAGTTCCCATACCAGGCCATGATGCAGCCAGTCAGGATGCTCTCAATTGTTCCCCTATAAAAAGTTCTTGGGATTTGGGGCCCATACCAAACTTCTTCAACCGTCTGAGGTGAAATAGGTGCTGTTGTGCCTTTTTCACCACACAGCCGGTATGTACAGACCACATGAGATCCTCGGTGAAGTTTATGCTGAGGAACTTGAAGCTTTCACCTTCTGGACCCCAGATCCATTGATGTTAATAGGGGCTAGCCTGTCTCCATTCCTCCTGTAGTCCACAACCAGCTCCTTTGTTTTTGCGACACTGAGGGAGAGGTTGTTTTCTTGACACCACTGTGCCAGGGTGATGACTTCTTCTCTGTAGGCCACCTTGTTATTATTTGAGAGAAGGGCACTCAGTGTAGTGTCATCAGCGAATCTAATGAGCAGATTGGAGCTGTGGGTGGCGGCACAGTCATGGGTATATAGAGAGTAAAAGAGGGAGTCAACTGTCACCTTCCTTTTACTCTATATAACTGAATAAACTTTTAGTATCCTGCTTTATATTATTGACCAGTTTGCCCTCTTATTTCATCTTTTCCTTTCTTATAGCCTTTTTAGTTGCATTTTGTTGGATTTTAAAAGCTTCCCAATCATCCACTTCCCATTCACTTTTGCTACCTTATATGCTCTTTCCTTGGCTTTTATGCAGTCCTTAACTTACTTTGTCAGCCACGGTTGCCTTGCCCTGCAGTTTGAGAAGTACTTCTTCCGTGGAACATATCTATCCTGCACTTTGTGAACTGTTCCCAGAAACTTCAGCCACCTCTGCTATGTTGCCATAATCCCCTCCAATCCACTTGGGAAAGCTCCTCTCTCGTGCTCTGTGATTCTCTTTATTCCATTTTGATACTGATATATGTGAGTTATGCTTCTCCCTCTTAAATTGCAGTAGGAATTCAATCATTTTATGATCACTGCCTCCAAAGAATTCCTTTACTTTAATAAGCTCCCTAATAAGATCTAGGTTATTACACAACACCCAATCTATAATGACCTTTCCCCAAGTAGGCTCAAGCATAAGCTGCTCTAAAAAGCCATCTCAAAGGCATTCAACAAATTTCCTCTCTTGCGATCTGCCACGAACCTGATTTTCCCAGTCCCCTTGCATATTGAAGTCCCTCGTTACAATTGTGACATTACCCTTATTACATGCCTTTTCCAGCTCCCTTTGCATTCTCAACCCCACATCTTGGAGGCCTATATATGATTCCCATTATAGTTTTTTCAGCCTTGCAGTTTCTTAACTCCAGCCACAAGATTCGACATTCTCTGTCCCTATGTCACCTCGTTCTAAAGATATAATTCCATCTCTTACCAATAGAACCACACCACCACCAGTGCCTTGTTGCCTGTCCTTTCCAAAGTATATCTTCTGATGTTAAGCGCCCAACTATGGGCTTCTTTCAACCACAAGTCAAGTTGCATCAGAGTATGCAGATCCCAAATCAACCTCTACAACCACCTGAGGACCCACCAATAGACACCCCTTAAGAAAACATCTTACTTGACTCGATGTTCATTCATTATCAAAGTAAATCAAGTTTAATTGTCATTCAAACCATACATGGATACAGCGAACGAGACAGTATTCCTCTGAACCAAGGTGCAAAAATGTACAAGTGCATTCAAAATACTGAGAAAGGAAAATAAAAGAACAGAGTCATGTTTGAGAACATATTTTTAGTCCAAGACCATGAGCAACAAGTCCCACAAATTGATAGTTCCCAGCAGTCCAGCCTGTAAGTGTTGTATGATGTGGGCGATTATGGTCTTTCCATGACCATGATTGTTCTTGGCAAATTTTTCTGCAGAAGTGGTTTGCCATTGCCGCCTTCTGGGCAGTGTCTTTATAAAATGGGTGACCCCAGCCATTATCAACAGAGATTGTCTGCCTGGCATCAATGGTCTCATAACCAGGACTTGTGATATTCACCAGCTGCTCATATGACCATCCACCACCCACTCCCATCGCTTCATGTGATTGACTGGGGGATGGGGGGGAGGGTGGCTGAGCAGGTGCTGCACTTGCCCAAGGGTGACTTATATTATACTGATGATACCTGTTAATTAGCTTGTTAAGAGGCTAATCTCCAAGTCATTAGTTCTGTTCTCGTACCTGGATAAGGATGTGGACCACTCAACATCCACAAGACTAGTGTCCTCAACCAGTCTTGTTCTGCCATCCAGCATGGTGCTCTGACAATACAGTGCCATTCAGCCCATCACGCCCATCCTAACCAGTGGGAACCTTCTATATTAACACAGAATTGTTCAGTACAGAAATAGCCAATTTGGCCTGCAATATCTGCACCAAACACAGTGCAAGTAAAATAAATCTTTAATGTCTGTGTTAAAGATCCATATCTAGCCATTTTCCTGCAAATTTGTGTGTTAACCTATAAGGCTCTTAAGTGCCATTGCCCTATTTACTTCCAGTGTTGCCTCTGGCAGCGTGTTCCAGGCGTCTATTACTTTGTTTTGTTTTAAGGCACTGCATGTCTCCAGAGCAACACACACAAAATACTGGAGGAACTCAGCAGGTCAGGCAGTATCTACGGAAATGAATGAACAGTCAACATTTTAGGCCAGGACCATCTATCAGAACACGAGGGTCTCAGCCGCATTGTCCACTGTTTATTCATTTCCATAGATGCTGCCTGACCTGCTGAGTTCCTCCAGCATTTTGTGCTTATTGCTCTGGATTTCCAGCATCTACAGAATCTCTTGTGTTTCTGATTTCCTGAATATCTCCTTTAACTTTTCCCTCTCACTTTAAAAGCGTGTCTTCTACCATTTGTTGTTTATTAATGCCATCTTCCAGTACTTAACTGCCAAAATACCAATACAGTGTTGGCTGACTGATGAAAAGCATATTTGGAGATCAAGACCAATAATCTGATACGAAATACAATATTGACTGTGCAGCAATCATCCCTGCCCTGTCTGCTTCCACCTACAGGTATGTCAAAGTACTGGAAAGACTGCCAAAGCCACTTGTGCAAAAGGCAGATAGAACCTAGACCATAGAACAGTACAGCATAGGAGCAGGCTCATTGATCCACGATGTTGTACTAAATAAGTGACCAAATGAATGACTGAACTAGTCTCCTCTGTCCACTCAATGTCCATATCCCTCCATTTTCCTGACAGTCATGTACCTATCTATATGTCTCTTAAAAGGTTCTAATGTTTCCATTTCCACCACCACAGTAGGTAGTGCATTCGAGGCACCCACCTCTCTGTTTTTAAAAAAAAAGTTGCATCTCACATCTCCATTGAAATTACCCCCTTTCACCTATAATGCATTCCCTTTGGTATTAAGATGCTGTCTGTGTCTGCTCTATCTATGCCTCTCATAATCTTATAAACGTCTATTAAATCTCCCCATAGCCTCCGCCACTCCAGAGGAAACTCAGGTCTGTCTAATCTGTCATGATATAATTCTCCTACCCTTTCAGTGTTATTTTCTTTTTGGAAAACCATTGACATCATTTCCAAAACTGACATTCCAAACTTTGTTGAAGGAAGAAATTACCAAGCAAGTCGAGAGAGAGAGAGAGATTCGCGATCCCACCGACTCTGGAATCTCCAGCCCATGACTGTTTGAAAGGGCAAAAGAGCATGTGGGTCCTTGAGTCCAAGTATCATGAGCATACAGAAACCCTGAGGAAAAGGCACTCTCTCATATCAGGCACCACGACAGTGTAGCGGTTAGTGCAACAGTATTAGTCATATAGTCATAGTCATACTTTCTTGATCCCAGGGGAAACAACAGGAATTCTGCAGATGCTGGAAATTCAAGCAACACACATAAAAGTTGCTGGTGAACGCAGCAGGCCAGGCAGCACCTCTTCCTAGAGATGCTGCCTGGCCTGCTACGTTCACCAGCAACTTTTATGTGTGTTGCTTGATCCCAGGGGAAACTGGTTTTCGTTACAGTTGCACCATAAATAATTAAATAGTAATAAAACCATAAATAGTTAAATAGTAATATGTATATTATGCCAGGAAATAAGTCCAGGACCAGCCTATTGGCTCAGGGTGTCTGACTCTCCAAGGGAGGAGTTGTAAAGTTTGATGGCCACAGGCAGGAATGACTTCCTATGACGCTCTGTGTTGCATCTCGGTGGAATGAGTCTCTGGCTGAATGTACTCCTGTTCCCACCCAGTACATTATATAGTGGATGGGAGACATTGACCAAGATGACATGCAACTTAGACAGCATCCTCTTTTCAGACACCACCGTCAGAGAGTCCAGTTCCATCCCCACAAAATCACTGGCCTTACGAATGAGTTTGTTGATTCTGTTGGTGTCTACTGCCCTCAGCCTGCTGCCCCAGCACACAACAGCAAACGTGATCGCACTGGCCGCCAAGACTCGTAGAACATCCTCAGCATCCTCAGATGTTAAAGGACCTCAGTCTCCTCAGGAAATAGAGTCGGCTCTGACCCTTCTTGTAGACAGCCTCAGTGTTCTTTGACCAGTCCAGTTTATTGTCAATTCGTATCCCCAGGTATTTGTAATCCTCCACCATGTCTACACTGACCCCCTGGATGGAAACAGGGGTCACTGGTACCTTAGCTCTCCTCAGGTCTACCACCAGCTCCTTAGTCTTTTTCACATTAAGCTGCAGATAATTCTGCTCACACCATGTGACAAAGTTTCCTACCGTAGCCCTGTACTCAGCCTCATCTCCCTTGCTGATGCATCCAACTATGGCAGAGTCATCCAAAAACTTCTGAAGATGACAAGGCTCCGTGCAGTAGTTGAAGTCTGGGGTGTAAATGGTGAAGAGAAAGGGAGTCAAGACAGTCCCCTGTGGAGCCCCAGTGCTGCTGATCACTCTTTCGGACACAGTATTGCAAGCACACGTATTGTGGTCTGCCGGTCAGGTAATACAATAATCCATGACAGCTCGGGACATCAGTGTTTGGAGTTCAATTCTGGCATCCTCTCTAAGCAAGTTTGTATATTCCTTCCCGTGTGCACATAGGTTTCCTTTAAGTGCTCCAATTTCCTGCCACCGTCCAAAGATGTACCAGTTAGTAAATTAATTGGCCATTGTATATTGTCCTATGATTAGGCTAGGGTTACATCAGTGGGTTGCTGGGCAGTACAGCTGGAAGGATCATAAGAGCCTGTTTGACGATGTATCGCTAAGTAAAATAAACTCAGAGGAAAAGACTGTAATTTTCTCTTACTAGTTCCCTCAGATCCAAATTTAAGCAAATTATCCTTCATCCAGAACCAAAAGTCTTGGATGAAGTCTGCTGTCTTCATCCAGAAGACAGAACCAAAGTAGTTATTCAATTGGTCTGCCATGTCCTTATTCACCTGTTTCTGACTGTAAGGGACCTACATTTGTCTTACCCAATCTTTTTCTTTTCACATATCTATAAAAGCTTTTATAGTCAGTTTTTATGTTCCCTGCCAGTTTTCTCTCATAATCTTTTTTCCCTTTCCTAATTTAAAGGCAGGCCGTGACTAGTGAGGTACCACATGGCTCAGTGCTGGGACCCCAGTTGTTTACAAGAGATATTAATGACCTAGACAAGGGAATTAAATGCAGCATCTCCAAGTTTGCGGATGACACGAAGCTGGGCGGCAGTGTTAGCTGTGAGGAGGATGCTAAGAGGATGCAGGGTGACTTGGATAGGTAGGTGAGTGGGCAAATTCAGGGCAGATGCAATTTAATGTGGATAAATGTGAGGTTATCCACTTTGGTGGCAAAAACAGGAAAACAGATTATTATCTGAAAGGTGGCCAATTAGGAAAAGGGGAGGTGCAACGAGACCTGGGTGTCATTATACACCAGTCATTGAAAGTGGGCATGCAGGTACAGCAGGCGGTGAAAAAGGCGAATGGTATGCTGGCATTTATAGCGAGAGGATTCGAGTACAGGAGCAGGGAGGTACTACTGCAGTTGTACAAGGCCTTGGTGAGACCTTTCATATGATGAAAGACTGGATTGACTAGGCTTATACTCATGGGAATTTAGAAGATTGAGGGGGGATCTGATTGAAACGTATAAAATTCTAAAGGAATTGGACAGGCTAGATGCAGGAAGATTGTTCCCGATGTTGGGGAAGTCCAGAAAGAGGGGTCACAGTTTAAGGATAAAGGGGAAGCCTTTTAGGACCGAGATGAGGAAAAACTTCTTCACACAGGAGTGGTGAATCTGTGGAATTCTCTGCCACAGGAAACAGTTGAGGCCAGTTCATTGGCTATATTTAAGAGGGAGTTAGAAATGGCCCTTGTGGCTGAAGGGATCAGCGGGTATGGAGAGAAGACAGGTACAGGGTTCTGAGTTGGATGATCAGCCATGATAATACTGAATGGCGGGTATGGAGAGAAGGGCCAAATGGCCTACTCCACATATTTTCTATGTTTCTATGTTCCAGTGGGATTTCCAGGAAGTGGTAATGCTGATTCACTGTAGCAAGGCCACTGCAATGACAGGTCACAAGGTTAGATGATGGCTGTGCTCTGGGCTGCTGAAGTCTGGGCTCCCACTGGAGACATTGAAGGAACTGTTTGAGGTACTATAAATCCCTGAAATGCTGATAGTGTGGAAAGGGGTTTAAGTGGTAGGTGAGAAGGGATATATGTCATAACCTACACCTGCACACGCACTCACACCTACACACACACCTACACCTACACCTACAGGAACTCAGTAGATCAGGCAGCATCTGTGGAAAGGAATAAACAATTGACACTTTAGTTCAAAGACCTGTTCCAATAATGGGCATTGAGTCTGAAATATTAACTTTTTTGTCTTGTGCAGATGCTGCCTGACCTGAGTGTTTGCAGCATTGTCATATGCAGCGCTACGTTCTAAAAGCATCGTTATAATTAGCATGAAAGCCTCTCTGGGTGATAATAGGTGGAGCCAAGAGCACAGAGTCGGACATTGACGTAAGGAAAATCCTTATCAGACTCACAACCTGACTCAGTAAATAAATCAATGCATCTTAAGTTGTTTCTGGAATATAAAAAGCAATACCTCAGAGCTAGTGCCAAGTTCTGAGATCAGCGAAAAACACAAACATTGCCAAATCACAATGCTCACCAAGTAAGCTCTGTGGCTCCTTGAATAATTAACTTGTGGTTAATAGATAACAGTGGCCATCTAGCCATAGTTACCTCGAATTTTACATGAAGATCTAGTGTAATGTATTAAAATAAGCACAAAACGAGGATATTTTGTTTAGTAATACTTGTTCACTCATTGGTATCCTGTAGACGGTATGCATCTAGTGAATTTGGAGAGGATGTTAGGCATAGCATGGTGAAACTGTGGAAGTCATTGAGTATACTTAATAGGTTGATAGGTCCTTGGTTGAGTTAGGGCATCAACGGTTACAGAGAGAAGGCAGGAAAAATGGGGATGAGAGGGATAATAAATCAGACATTATGGAATGGTGTAGTAGATTCAGTGGGGTGAATGGCCTAATTCTGCTACTATGTTTTATGGTCATATGACGTGACAGGAAAATATCATTTCTTAATCTTAAAACCAAGCCATTCTAATAAAGGAACTCTTGCACCCACACCTGTGTAGTATTCTACTTTTGTTGTACTGCTGTAGTCCGGATCCCCTGTCGCAGTTAATTAAGAAAAGATAAAATTAATGAGAAGTGTTAACCAAACAAAAAAGATATTAATGTTTGCTGCCAGTGCAACCAGGCCCAGTATGAACACTGCATCAACATTGTCAACAACATCCTACATTGTCCCTTTCTGACATCCACTTTGATCACAAGCATTCATGTTTCCCCGGCATCTCTCCTGCCTCCACTTGAACTTGAGTCTAATGGCTGGCACATTGTAATGAGCTAAAGGGCTTGTTTCTGTGCTGCATTTCACTGTGACTCTGATTACAACAATACAGCATCTTCAGCCCACAGTTCATGAACTATAATCCCTAAAGATTTGTATAAATTTACAGAGAAACGGCTATTTGTTGCTCAGCATGTACATGCTAGCCTAAAATTCCCCTTTTTAAACTACTGATCAGCAGCTTTTTGGAGCTCTTCAGGGTTGTAGAACTCTTTTTTTTAAATCCTGGCCATTGAACTTAATTCTGTGTCTTTGAGAGGAAAATTATGCGATTCAGCCCATCGAGTCTGTCTGACAGTTCATCATGGCTGATCCATTTTCCCTCTCAACCCCATTCTCCCCATAACCTTTCACACCCTGAGTAATCAAGAATCTGTCAAACGCTGTCTTAAATACACCAGTGACCTGGCTTCCACAGCCACCTGTGGCAATGATTTACCACTGTCTGGCTAAAGAAATTCCTCCTCCTTTCTAAGTGGACATTTCTCTATGAAGGCTGTCTCTTCTGGTCCTAGACTCCACCACTACAGGAAAGATCCTCTCCACATCTATTCTATCTAGATCATTCAGCATTCAATAAGTTTCAATGAGATGCACCCTCATTCTTTTAAATTCCAGGTAGTAAAGGCCCAGAGCCATCAAATACTCCTCATGCGATAAGCCTTTCATTCCTGGAATCGTCCTCATGATTCTCCTCTGAACCCTTTCCCACGTTAGCACTTCCTTTCTTAAATAAAGGACCCCAAACTGCTCATAATACTCCAAGTGAGGCCTCACCAGTGCTTTATAAAGCGTCAGTATTACATTCTTGCTTGTACAATATATTCTAGTCCTCCCAAAATGAATGCTAACATTGCATTTAGATTAGATTATGAGAACACTCTGTCCTCTTTTTATTGTCATTTAGAAATGCATACATGCATTAAGAAATTATAGAATGTTTCTCATTTGCTTTACTCATCACTGACTCAACCTGCAAGTTAACCTTTACTATCCTCTTTGATATCAAGCTAGCAAACAATATCAAAATGGTTAGTAAAAGTTTTTTCAAGTTATGTAAAAAAAAAATTAAAGAGAGGTGAGAGTGGATATAGGACCACAGGAAAATGAAGCCGGAGAAATAATAACAGGGGACAAGGAGATGGCAGATGAACTTAAGTGAGTATTTTACATCAGTCTTCATTGTGGAAGGCGCTGGCAGTGTGCCAAATGTTGAAGGGTGTGAGGGAAGAGAAGTGAGTGCAGCTACTATTACAAAGGAGAAGGTTCTCAAAAAGCTGAAAGACTTGAGCGGACATAAGTCACCTGAACCTGATGGACTGCACCCTAGGTGAATTGAATTAAATTGACTTTATTTCTTACATATTTCACATACATGAGGAGCAAAAACCTTTGTTACGGCTCTGTCTAAATGTGCAATTTATACTAATTTGTAATAAATAGTATGCACAACAAGACAGTCAGTATAGCATAGAAATACAATTGTATCAGCGTGAATTAATCAGTCTGGTGGCCAGGTGGAAGAAGCTGTCCCAGGGTCTGTTGTTCCTGGCTTTTGTGCTGTGGTACCGTTTCCCAGATAGTAGCAGTTTGTGGTTGGTAACTCGGGTCCCCAATGATCCTTTGGGCCGTTTTTACACCTGTCTCTGTAAATATCCTGAATAGTGGGAAGTTCACATCTACAGATGCACTGGGCAGTTTGCACAACTCTGTGCAGAGTCCTGCGATTAAGGGAAGTACAGCCCATACCAGGGAGTGATGCAGCCAGTCAGGATGCTCTCATTTGTGCCCCCGTAGAAAGTCCTTAGGATTTGGAGACTCATACCAAACTTCTTCAACCATCTGAGGTGAAAGAGGCGCTGTTGTGCTTTTTTCCACCACACAGCCAGTATGCACAGACCACGTGAGATCCTCAGTGATGTGTATGCCCTGTCCACCCTCCCAACACCCAGATCCATTGATTTCAATAGGGGTTAGCCCATCTCCATTCCTCCTGTGGTCCACAACCAGCTCCTTTGTTTTTGGGACATTAAGGGAGAGGTTGTTTTCTTGACACCATTGTGTCAGGGTGTTGACTTCTCTGTAGGCCAATCAATGTAGTATCGTCAGCAAATTTAATTAGCAGATTGGAGCTGTGGGTGGTGACACAGTCACGTGTATACAGAGAGTAAAGGAGGTGGCTTAGGACACACCTGTGAGAGGCACCTGCGTTGAGGGGCAGAGGTGAGGGAGCCCACACTTAGCACCTGCTGGCGATCCGACTGGAAGTTCAGAATCCAGCTGCACAAGGCAGAGTGAAAGCCGAGGCCTCTGAGCTTCTTGACAAGCCTGGAGAGAATTATGGTATTGAATGTTGAACTGTAGTCCAAGAACCGATTCCCACATCCTTCTTCAGATGTGTATGGACAGTATGTAGAGCTGTGGCTATTGCGTCATCTGTCGATCAGTTGTGTCAGTAGGTGAATTGTAGGGGGTCCAGTGTGGGTGGTAGAAAGCTGTAGATGTAGTCCTTGATGAGCTTCTCAACACATTTGCTTATTATTGAGGTGAATGCAACAGGCCACCAGTCATTCAGACATTGAATTTGGTCGTTTTAGGTACAGGGATAATGGTGGATGTTTGGAAGCAGGAGGGCACTCTACGCTGGGAGAGGCAGAGGTTAAAAATGTCTGTAAACACAGCTGCCAGTTGTGCTGTGCACATCCTGAGTATCCACCCTGGGATACTGTCCGGTCCCACAGCCTTGCGACTGTCCAGTCGTTGGAAACACCTGCGTACCTCAGCCTCAGAGATGACCAAGGTGCAGGAAGGAGGTAGTGGTAGAGATTATGGAGGCATTAGAAATGATCTTTTAAAAATCATTGGACTCTGGCATGGTGGCAGAGGACTGGAGAATTTCAAATGCCACTCCATTCTTTAAGAAAGCAGGAAGGCAGCTGTAAAGAAATTATAGACCAATTAGCCTAACTTTAGTGGTTGGGAAGATGTTGGAGTCAAATGTTAAGGATGACATTATGGAGGACTTGGTGACCGCAGGACAAAATGGTTTCCTTCAGGGAAAATCCTGCCTGACGAACCTGTTGGAATTCTTTGAGGAGATTGCAAGTAGGATAGATAGAGAGGATGCAGTGGATGTTGTGTATTTGGACTTTCAGCAGGCCTTTGACAAGGTGCCACACATGAGGCTGCTTACCAATTCGAGAGCTCATGGTATTACAGGAAAGTTACTGGCATGGTTAGAGCGTTGGCTGATTGGTAGAAGGCAGCAATTTGGAATAAAAGAATCCTTTTCTGGTTGGCTGCTAGTGACTAGTGGTGTTCCGCAGGGGTCGATGTTGGGACCACCTCTTTTTCTGCTGTATATCAGTAATTTAGATGATGAAATAGATGGTTTTGTTGCCAAGTTTGCAGATGATACAAAGATTGGTGGAGGGGCAGGTAGTGCTGAGGAAACAGGTAGGTTGCAGAAGGACTTAGACAGGTTAGGAGAATGGGCAAGAAAGTGGCAAATGAAGTACAATGCTGTAAAATGTATGGTCATGCAATTTGCTTCTTGAAATAAATGTGCAGACTATTTTTACAATGGGGAGAAAATCCAAAAATTCTGAGGTGCAAAGGGACTTGGAGTCCTTACACAGAACACCCTGAAGGTTCACTTGCAGGTAGAGTTGATGGTGAGGAAGGCAAATTCAATGTTAGCATTCATTTCAAGTAGAATACAACAGCAGGGATGTGATACTGAGGCTTTATAAGGCACTGGTGAGGTCTCACCTTGAGTATTGTGAACAGTTTTGAGCTCCTCATCTAAGAAAAGATGTGCTGGCATTGCAGGGGCTTCAGAGGAGGTTCACAAAGATGATTCCGGGAATGAAAGGATTATCATAGGGTTATCATATGAAGAATATTTGATGGCTCTGGGTCTGTAGTCACTGGAATTTAGAAGGATTGGCGGGGGGGGGATCTCATTGAAAGCTTTCGAACGTTGAAAGGCTGAGACAGAGTGTTTCTCATGGTGGGGGAACCTGGACAAGAAGGCACAGTGTCAGGATAGAGGAGCGTCATTTAAAACAGATGTGGAGAAATTTTTTTAGCCAGAGGATGGTGAATTTGTGGAACTTATTACCGCAGGTAGTTGTGGAGGCTAGGTCATTGGGTGTTTTATGGATTCCCAAGTCCCTTAGCAGTTGAGATTTTTGAATTTCTGCAGTTTAGAAAATAGTCTACGTTTTTCTTCCTTCTACCAAAGTACATGATCATATACTTCCTGACATTATATTCCACTTGCCATTTCTTTGTCCATTCTTAGTTCTTCTGCAGCCACACTGCTTCCTCTTTACCTACCTTCATATTATCCATAAACTTGGCCACTATCAATTACATCAATTCCATCTTCCAAATTGTTAAAACACACCGATCCCTGCAAAACACCACTAGTCACTGGCAACATACCAGAAAATGCTCCTTTTATTCCCACTCTTTGCCTCCTGCCAATCAGCCAGTCCTGTATCCATGGTAGTATCTTATCTGTATTACCATGGGCTCCTGTTTAGCAGCTTCATGTGTGGCACCTTGCCAAATGCCTTCTGACTTTAGCTTGCCCCTCTCAAATTGCAGAGTGATTTCTATCACTGCTTCCTGAGGGTTCCTTTACCACAGGGATGGCCAACCTATGGTACAGTAGTAATCTGCCCAGGAACAGAACCCACCTCTCCTCTCACAACTTCAATAGTCCATCGATAGCAAAACCAGTCCAAAATCTAAAATCATATATCAAGAGAGCCAGGAAATAGCAGGATAGTGATCACAAAGGAACAGACACAATTCAGGAACCACAAAGCAAAACCTTTCTTTCAAAACTGCTTCTACCTGCAAATGATCCCAAAAGATTCAAAATCCTCTCAATCCTAAACAATGTAGTTTTTTTTTCTGACAACCTAATCGAATCAGGAGAGACAGGAGGCAACTTGAGTGACATTTTAAAAGGGAGTGTTCACAGGCTTTAGATGTTTTCCAATGACCCAATGAATAGTGATTCATTAGTAAGGGCAAATAAAAATAAGGCAGGTACAAGCACAGCAGCATTTGTGCTAGAAACTTTGGTGCATCAGGCTTCAGTGAGAACAAGCTTGGATGAGTTACATATCTGGGAGTTTCCTTTTCATTCTACTTCTGTTAGTGCTTAGAGCGGTGACAAATGACTCCAGGAGCTGTGTTGTGTTCTTTGTGTGAGATGTGGGAATTCTGGGAGACTTCCAGTTTGCCAGATAACCATATCTACACTAGGTGCACCGAGCTGCAGCATGCAGAGGAAGTGTTAAAGAACTGGAGCCACAGGGAGGTAGTCATCCCTGGGATACAGGAGGCAAGTACCTGGGTGACTGTCAGGAGAGGGAAAAGAAATGGGCAGTATGCCATGCCAGAAGTTTGAGAGTGCCGGGGGCAGAAGTGAGTGAAGTTACTGTTACTAGGGAGAAGATGCTTGGGAAGGTGAAAGGTCTGAAGGTAGATATGTCACCTGGACCAGATGGACTTCACCCTAGGATTCTGAAAGACGTGGCTGTAAAGATTGTCGATGCATTAGTAATGATCTTTCAAGAATCACTGTATTCTGGAATGGTTCCAGAGGATTTGAAGATTGAAAATATCACTCCACTCTTCAAAAAGGGAGGGACGCAGAAGAAAGGAAATTATAGGCCAATTAGCTTGACCTCAGTGGTTGGGAAGATGTTGGAGTCGATCGTTAATGATGAGGTTTCAGGGTACTTGGAGGCACAAGATAATATTAATTAAAATCAGTGTGGCTTCCGTAAGGGAAAATCTTGCCTGATAAATCTATTGGAATTCTTTGAGGAAATAAGGAGCAGGATATACAAAGAATCGGTGGATATTGTGTACTTGGATTTTCAAGGTGCTGCACATGAGGCTGTTTAGCAAGAAAAGAACCCATGGTATTGCAGGAAAGATACTTGCATGGATAGAGCATTGGCTGATTGGCAGAAGGCAAAGAGTGGGCGGGTGACTTGAGGTGTTCTGCAGGGGTCAGTGATGGGACTGCTTTTTATGTTGTACATTAATGATTTGGATGACCGAACTGATGGCTTTGTGGCCATATTTGCAGAGGATACAAAGGCTGGCGGAGGGGCAGGTAGTGTTGAGGAAGTAGGGAGGCTGCAGAAGGACTTACAACACATTAACAGAATGGGCAAAGAAGTGGCAGGTGGAATACAGTGTCAGGAAGTGTATGGTCATGACCTTTGATAGAGGAAAGAAAAGCAGACTATTTTCTAAACGGGGAAAAAAATTCAAAAATCAGAGATGCAAGGGGGCTTTGGAGTCCTAGGGTAGGCCTCTCTAAAGGTTAATTTGCAGATCCAATCAGTGGTGAGGAGGGCAAATGCAATGTTGGTACCAATGACATAGGAAGGAAAAGCAAAGAGATCCTCAAGAGAGAATTTAGAGAGCTAGGCAGAAAGCTGAGAAACAGGACCACTAGGGTAGTAGTTTCTGGTTTGCTATGTGTGCCACACGCCAGTGAGGGTAGAAACAGAATGATTTGGCGAATAAATCTGTGGCTGAGAAGCTCGCGCAAAAGGCAGGGCTTTGGGTCCTTGGATCATTGGGAACTCTTTTGCGGGAGGTAGATCTCTACAACAGGAACGGGTTGCACCTGAAACCGAGGGGGACCAATATTCTCACAAGCAGATTTGTTAGAGCTGTTGGGGAGGGATTAAATTAATTTGTGAGGGGGGTGGGAACCAGAGTGAGGGAACTCAGGATAGGAGGTATGGTAAAAAAGCAAAGATAGCATGCAATCAGACTGTCAGGAAGGGCAGGCAGATGATAGGATATAATTGCAGCCTGCAGGGTAGTATCAGTGCATTAGGGATGCAGAATCAAAAATGGTAGCAAATACTGTACTCAATGCACAGAGTATAGAAAATAAGGTGGATGATCATGTTGCACTATTACAGATTGTCAGGTATGATATTGTGGCCATCACTGAATCATGGCTGATGAATGATTTCAGTTGGGAACTGAATGGTCAAGGTTACACATTGAATCTAAGGGATAGGAAGGTAGACAGAGGGGGTGGTGTGGCTCTGCTGGTAAAGAATGGCATCATATCATTACAAAGATGTGACATAGGATCGGAAGATGTTGAATCCTTGTGGGTTGAATTAAGAAATTGCAAGGATAAAAGGACCCTGATGGCTTTTATATACAGGCCTCCAAACAGTAGCTGGGATGTGGACTACAGATTACAATGGGAAATAGAAAAGTTGTGTCAAAAGGGCAATGCTATGATCGTCATGGGAGATTTCAACATGCAGGTCAATTGCATGCAGGAGAATCAGGTTGGATCTCAAAAGTGAGTTTGTTGAATGCTTATGAGATGGCTTTTTAGAGCAGTTTGTCGTTGAGCCTACTAGGAGATCAACTATACTGGATTGGGTGTTATGTAAAGAACTGGAGGTGATTAGGGGGCTTAAGGGAAAGGAACCCTAAGGAGGCAGTGATCACAATATGATTGAGTTCAGCTTGAAATTTGATAGGGAGAAAGTAAAGTCTGATACAGCAGTACTTCAGTGGAGTAAGGGAAATTACAGTGGTATGACAGAGACATTGACCAAAGAAAATTGTAAGGAGCTGCTGGCAGAGATGTCAACAGAGTAGCAATGGTGCAAGTTTCTGGAAAAAATGAGGAAGGTGCAGGATAGATACATGCCAAAAACGAAGAAATATTTAAATGACAAAATAGTACAACTGTGGCTGACAAAGAAAGTCACAGCTAATGTAAAAACAAAAGAAAGGGCATACAGCAAAGCAAAAATTAGCGGGAAGACAGGATTGTGAAGCTTTTACAGAGAGCAACTAAAAGAATCATTAGAAGGGAAAAGATCAAATATTAAAGCAAGGTAGCAAATAATACCAAAGTGGAGAGTAAAAGCTTTTTCAAATATGTAAAAAAATAAGAGATAAGGGTGGTAATAGGACCACTAAAAAATGAGGCCCGAGAAATAACAGGGGACAAGGTGATGCCAGATGAACTATATGAGTATTTTACACCAGTCTTCGCTGTGGAAGACACTAGCAGTGTGCCAGATGTTCTCGTATATGAAGGAAGAGAAGTGAGTGCAATTACTGTTACAAGGGAGAAGGTGCTCAAAAAGCTGAAAGACCTAAGGGTTCTTAAGTCACCCAGACCAGATGATCACTCCCTAGGGTTCTGAAAGAGGTAGCGGTAGAGATTGTGGAGGCGTTATTAATGATCTTTCAAAAATTCAGTGGACTTTTTGATTCGGAGCAAAAAGGCTGCGGGTGAATGGCTAAGGATTTCCGGAGCGAAGGCGGTTTTACTATTCGGGTAAAAGAGAGGCAAGACTGCGCAGGCACTTGACGTTATCCAGTAGAGCAGGAAAAGTTTAAAAGGAAGACCACTATATTCAGCAGGCAGCGTCTGGAGCGGGCAGCGGAGTGAGAGGTAGCAGAGTGGTAGGGCTTTGGCTCAACGGGCTTAGGTCAGGTAGGTCTACCTGTGTTAATTGCGGAAAGGAAGTTGTATGTGTGTGAGGCTGGTTTTCTGTGCTCGGTGTCAGATATGGGAGGTGTTGGAGTCTCCCAGCCTCCCAGATGGCTATATCTGCACCTGGTGTGTCGAGCTTCAGCTCCACTTTTTTCACTTGCAATTTTTTTTATTGATTTAAAAGAATAAGGATAAATACAAACCAGAGGAGAGGTTATCTCAAATACATATTTCAATAATAGTACAAAGAAAGGAATGTACACTCAAAATTATATATAGTATTAAGCTAATATAAAGAAAAAAAAGAACCACTTCTCTTAACAGTTCATAGAAAAAAAGACTCAAGATTTCTGTTATTGAGGAAAAAAACCACTAAACTAACCTGAAACAAAAAAAGGGGGACTGGGCAGTCCATTTTGAGGATACAGTTTAAAAAAAAAGAAAAATCCTTCTGGTCAAATCTAAAACTTTGCAGAGAAGGAAAAAAAATTAACTGAAAAAGTAAAAAGAATTAGATCATATGAAAATATTGAATAAAATGTCGCCCAGTTTGCTCAAAGTTAAAAGATGTATCAAATGTCCGACTCCTAATTTTCTCCAAACTTAGGCTCTCCTCCATTATGTCGTGTTTAAGAAAAAACAGTAGGTGGATTGGGATCCTTCCAGTACAATAGAATAGCTGTCCTAGCCAATAAAGTTGAGAAAGCTATCATGCGTTGAGCTGAAGCAGGAATGTTTCCTGCTTCAATTGGAATAATCCCAAAGATTGCCGTAGATGAATTAGGTTGTAGGTCCAAACCTATGACTTTTGATAACGTTCTAAAAACATCTCTCCAAAAATTAGTTAATATAATCATATAACCATTTAACTTTATGCAGGACCAAAACATGTGAGTTAAGGTAGCCACCTCAGTTTTGCATCTATCACAGGTAGGATTTATATTAGAAAACATACGCGCTAGTTTATCTTTTGACATATGGGGAGGTCTAGAACGAGGGGTCACAGTTTGAGGATAGAGGGGAAGCCTTTTAGGACCGAGGTTAGGAAAAACTTCTTCACACAGAGAGTGGTGAATCTGTGGAATTCTCTGCCACAGCAAACTGTTGAGGCCAGTTCATTAGCTATGTTTAAAAGGAAGTTAGATATGGCCCTTGTGGCTACAGGGGTCAGGGGGTATGGAGGGAAGGCTGGGTTCTGAGTTGGATGATCAGCCATGATCATAATAAATGGTGGTGCCGGCTCGAAGGGCCGAATGGCCTACTCCTGCACCTATTTTCTATGTTTCTATGTTTCTATTTCATCATATCCCATATAACCAAATTTGACATACCTTCAGTTGTATTAAGCTCAAAAAATAAAGAAATTTGCTCGATAAAACTAACAAAAGTTGGATCTTGTGACAATACGGGATTCAATCTCCACTGTGACATTTTCAAAATATTATCAGAAAGCCTCAAAGTTAATTTCATAGGTGCGTGATCCGACAATGCAATGCAAGTACGCATAATTGGCAACGGAATACAACAATCGTGTATCTAGATAAAAATAATCAATTCTTGAATATTTATGATGTACAAGTGGAAAAAAAGAAAAACCTTTGTCATTAGGGTGCTTATATCTCCAGATATCAACCAAGCCATATTCTAATAGTAAAGAATTAATACAAGTCACCGCTTTATTAGGAAACAACGGATTGGTTGATGACCTGTCAATCGACAGGTTAAGACAACAGTTAAAGTCACAGCCCATGATCATCTTATATTCATTTAGATTCGGGAGTGTGGAAAATAGTTTCTTTAAAAATTCAGGGGGGGAAGTCACATGATGACGTAGGATTGAGACATGGAAATCCAGCTCTCCCGTAGAAGTCAGCAAAGTATCGTTTAAATAAAGAAAAGTTAATAAATAGTTTTTGAAAACTACTTATAAACTACTCAAGATTATTTTAGGATATGCCTGGTAAACAGAAACAGAAGAAGACTACCGTTTTGACGACACTGCGAGATGGGAAGACACTGCTGCGATGGATCCTCGGGCTCAGGTTGGATCTCCTTCCGAGGAGACACATTTTATCTCTGGCGTTGAAGAACATGGGGCAATGGCAGCGGCAGCAGTCCCTGGGAAGAGGCGAGAATTGCACATGCGTAAAGAAGTAGGCATGCACAAATCAGTACAGGTCGAACTACAAGAACTGACTGCCACTGAAAGTGAGAGTGATCTGGAGTCAGAATCGGACTCCCCGGAGAATATAGATGAAGAAAAGGAGGACGAAGAACAAGAAGAGATTAAAAGTAAAGGATATCGTGGAGACATAAGAGAGGCTTTAGTGCAAATAATGTTTGAATTAAAAGGAATAAAAATAGAGGTTAAAACATGAAGATTATGTTTGATAAAGCTATGGAAAGACAGGAGAAAACGGATAAGAAAGTTAAAAAGTTGGAAGGAACAATGGAGGATACCAATGATAGAGTGGAAAAGACAGAAAATGATATTCTTGCCTGACAATGGAAGGAAATCGGTTGTGGGAAAGCGTGGATGGGCTGGAAAATTTTAGTAGGCGAAATAATATTAAGGTTGTTGGTCTTAAAGAAGGTATAGAAGGAGATAATCCAATAGAATTTTTTCAAAGGTGGAACCCGGAAAATTTGCAAATGGAAGAGGGAAATCGGTCAATTGAAATTGAGTGGGCACATAGAGCTCTAAGACCAAAACCACAACATGACCAAAATCCGCTATCAATTTTAATAAAGTGTTTAAGATTTCAAGACAAAAAGGATTCTACAGGCGGCTGCCCAAGCTGCCAAGAATAGAAAAGGGCCATTGATGATAGAAGGGAACAAAATTTTTTTCTACCCTGACATAAGTTAAGAACTTTTGAAGAGATGGAAGAAATTCAACCCAGTGAAGAAAGTCCTATGGGATCATGGTTATCAATTTATACTGCGCTATCCTGCAACGTTGAAGATTTTGGTTGACGGAGAAAAAAATTCTTTAATGATTACCAGATGGCAGAGGAGTTTGTGCGAGAATCTTTGAATATTCACCAGACACAAGAAAAAATCTAGGGGAGCGAGATGGATTAAAGATGAAGGCTGGGACAGGGAATAGACTTGGTGGATTTTTAAAGACAGAAGAATATATAAATATATTATTAATTATATGATAAAGGGGAAGAAATGTAAATGATTGAGGAATATTAGTTGGGAATAGTGGCATTAAAGTTTTTTTTATATATATAATTTTTTTTGTTATGGGGGAGCTGGAAGAAATACTGACGAATCACTACAGGATTCATGTGTGCAATCATGGCGACAGCCATGATCCACAAAATGGAGGGAGTAATGTGGTTTTTTTTCACACAACATTAGTAGGGGTATTTTGTTACTTTTCTTTTTATATTTTATCTATCTTTTATTTCTTTCTTTTTGCCTGGATGATTGGGGGGGAAACACATAGCAACGTGGTGAAGTTTAAAGAGATTCCCCAAGGAACTATGAGAGTTGAGATGTTTAGTAATGTTATAGATTGGAGTAATTTTGTTAAGAATAATGACTAACTTATTAAATTTTTTGAGTTTTAATGTTAGTGGGCTTAACGGACCGGTGAAAAGAAAAAGAATTTTAACACACATTAAGAAAATGAAGGTAGATATAGCCTTAAACAACAGGAATTCTGCAGATGCTGGAAATTCAAGCAACACACATCAAAGTTGCTGGTGAACGCAGCAGACCAGGCAGCATCTGTAGGAAGAGGTGCAGTCGACGTTTCAGGCCGAGACCCTTCATCAGGACTAACTGAAGGAAGAGTGAGTAAGGGATTTGAAAGGGGGAGGGGGAGATCCAAAATGATAGGAGAAGACAGGAGGGGGAGGGATAGAGCCAAGAGCTGGACAGGTGATAGGCAAAAGGGGATACGAGAGGATCATGGGACAGGAGGTCCAGGAAGAAAGACAAGGAGGGGGGGGACCCAGAGGATGGGCAAGAGGTATATTCAGAGGGACAGAGGGAGAAAAAGGAGAGTGAGGGAAAGAATGTGTGCATAAAAATAAGTAACAGATGGGGTACAAGGGGGAGGTGGGGCCTTAGCGGAAGTTAGAGAAGTCGATGTTCATGCCATCAGGTTGGAGGCTACCCAGACGGAATATAAGGTGTTGTTCCTCCAACCTGAGTGTGGCTTCATCTTTACAGTAGAGGAGGCCTTGGATAGACATGTCAGAATGGGAATGGGATGTGGAATTAAAATGTGTGGTCACTGGGAGATCCTGCTTTCTCTGGCAGACAGAGCGTAGGTGTTCAGCAAAGCGGTCTCCCAGTCTGCGTCGGGTCTCGCCAATATATAAAAGGCCACATCGGGAGCACCGGACGCAGTATATCACCCCAGTCGACTCACAGGTGAAGTGTTGCCTCACCTGGAAGGACTGTTTGGGGCCCTGAATGGTGTAAGGGCATGTGTAACACTTGTTCCGCTTACACGGATAAGTGCCAGGAGGGAGATCAGCTTCATTTAACTCAAAAGCAAGGGGAGTAGCAATTTTGATCAATAAAACGTTACCAATTAGAATACAAAATGTAATAACTGATTCTGTGGGGAGATGTGTGAATATACACAGCCAACTCTTTTCGGAATTATGGACTCTCATGAATATTTATGCACCAATTGAAAATGATGCAAAATTTATTCAAGAAGCCTTTTTGAATTTGGCTGATGCACATGATAAAATATTAATAGGTCGAGACTTTAACTTTTGTCTAGACCCAGTTTTAGATAGATCAACCGAGGCTGTTACAAAATCGAAAGTAGTAAAACTAACCTTATCATTGATGAAAGATTTAAATTTGATTGATAGATGGAGAAGAATTAACCCCAAAGAAAGAGACTATTTGTTCCATTCTAATAGACATAAAACTTACTGAAGGATAGATTTTTTTTCTATTATCAATGAATATTCAAGACAGAGTGAAAAATATGGAATATAAAGTGAGAATATTGTCAGATCATTCTCCTTTAATAATGACAATAATAATGACGGATAAGGAGGAAGCAACTTATAGATGGAGATTTAATTCAATATTATTAGAACGTCAAGATTTTTGTGATTTTATGAAAAAACGGATCCAATTTTTTTTGGATACAAACTCTCAGTTCATGATAAATTTGTATTATGGGACGCGATGAAAGCATATTTGAGGGGTCAGATAATAAGTTATACTTCTAAAATTAAGAAGGAATATATGGTAGAACTAGGCCAATTGGAAAAAGAGACTACAAAATTAGAAAAAGAATCTCAAAGACATATGACAGAAGAAAAACGAAGACAACTTGTCACTAAGAAGCTACAATATAATACGCTTCAGACATATCGAACGGAATAAGCAATCATAAGAACTAAGCAAAGGTATTATGAGTTAGGTGAAAGATCACACAAAATTCTTGCTTGGCAGTTGAAAACAGAACAGGCTTCCAAAACGATAAATGCAATTAGAACAAGTGCAAATAAAATTACTTATAAACCTTTAAAGGTTTCTACTCTGAATTATATCAGTCGGAATCGCAATACGATGTTAATGAGATAGAAAGATTTTTATTACAAATAACTCTTCTAAAATTGAATTTGGAAGAACAGAAGGGATTAGATATACCTTTTACATTAAAAGAGGTTGAAGAAGTTTTAGGATCACTTCAAAGTAATAAATCTCTAGGAGAGTATGGTTTTCCACCTGAATTTTATAAAAAGTTTAAAGATTTATTAATTTCTCCTTTTATGGAGTTAATACATCAAGCGGAAAGAACACACAAACTTCCAGAATCTTTCTCGACAGCGATTGTAATAGTATTGCCAAAAAAAGATAGAGATCCTTTAAAACCAGCATCATATAGGCCTATTTCTTTGTTGAACATGGATTATAAAATAATAGCAAAAATTTTATCTAGTAGATTATCTAGATTATCTAAATATTTACCAAAATTAATACATATGGATCAAACAGGATTTATTGAAAATAGACAATCGGCAGATAATGTAACTCAGTATAATTCATTTGGCACAAAAGAGGGAGGAAATGAGTATGTAGTAGTTTTGGATGCAGAAAAAGCATTTGATAGATTGGAATGGGATTTTTTATTTAAAGTATTAGAAAAATATGGGTTAGGAGTACCTTTTATAAACTGGATTAAAACCTTAAACACTAATCCTAATGCTAAAGTAGTGACAAATAGTAAAATTTCAACACCATTCCAGTTAAAAAGGTCAACTAGACAAGGTTGTCCATTATCACCTGCTTTATTCGTATTGGCGATAGAACCATTAGCAGAATTAATTAGAATTGATTCAGATATTAAGGGTTTTAGAGTTAATCAGGAGGAATATAAGATTAATTTATTTGCTGATGATGTTTTGATTTATTTAACAAACCCACTGCATTCGTTATCTTCTGGATTGGAAGAATATGGGAAAATATCAGGGTATAAAATAAATCGGGATAAAAGTGAAATCTTACCCCTTACTAAAGGAGATTATAGTCAATGTCGTTTAGCAACCAAATTTAGATGGCCGATAAATGGTATAAAGTATTTAGGTATAAGAGTTGATAATGATATAAAGAATTTATATAAATTTAATTATTTATCACTATTGAAAAAAATTCAAGAAGATCTTGACAAATGGATGATATTACCAATAACATTAGTGGGTAGAGTCAATGCTGTAAAAATGAATATATTTCCTAGATTACAGTATTTATTTCAAACACTACCAGTACAACTGCCGCAGAAATTTTTTCAAGAGTTAAATAAATGTGTGAAGAAATTTCTTTGGAAAGGTAAGATGTCAAGAATATTGTTGGAAAAATTGACATGGAAATTTGACTTAGGAGGGTTACAACTTCCAAATTTTAAGAATTATTATAAAGCAAATCAACTTGGATTTATTGCATTTTTTTTGTTGAACGAAAACCAGCATGGATTAGAATAGAATTAGATAAGATAGGAGAAAATACACCCAAAGATTTTATATATAAATGGGAATCTAATTGGCTACGGGAAAAGAAAGAATCTCCTATATTAAAACATTTGATTGATCTATGGAATAAGATAAATGTTGATGATGAAATAAAGAAACCTTTATTAGCAAGGAGACCTTTGATTCAAAACAGACTTACTCCTTTTACAATGGATAATCAACTTTTATATAATTGGTACCAGAAAGGGATTAGATGTATAGGAGACTGTTATGAAGGAGGTATATTGATGTCATTTGAACAATTAAAGAATAAATATAAAATATCAAATAACACTTTCTTTTGTTACTTTCAATTAAGGGCTTATTTAAGAGATAAACTGGGTCAAACAATGTTATTGCCGAAACCTAATGAAACTTTAATTCAAAAAGGAAAAATTTTTAAATTTATTTCTTTTATGTATAATCTGATTCAAAAACAGACATTTAAACAAGGAATCCATAAGTCAAGACAAAAATGGGAAATGGATTTGAATATTAATATTGATGAAACAAGTTGGTCAAGACTATGTCTTGACAGTATGACAAATACAATAAATGTTCGACTCAGATTAGTACAATATAATTTTTTACATCAATTATATATCACACCACAAAAAATAAATAGATTAAATTCAAACTTGTCTGATCAATACATTCTACTTTTCCTGTTCCAGAATTCAACCTTTTTGGATAAATTTAAGAGTTTTATTGGAACAAATTATTGGAACTCAACTTCCACATAACCCTACATTGAAGGGATAAAACTGAAACTTAAATTGAATAAATACCAGAAAGAATTTATAAAAATTGCGTTGGCAGTAGCCAAGGAGGCTATTGCAGTTACTTGGAAATCGGATTTGTATTTAAGTATGGATCATTGGAATAATGAAATTTTTAGCTGTATTCCACTTGAAAAAATTATTTATAATTTAAGAAATAAATATGATACATTTTTGAATATTTGGCACCCTTATTTACAAAAGATAGGATTGTATATATAGGTGCTCCGATGATAAAGATGTTGGTCGTTTGGGGAAAGAAACAAATAAATATATTAAATTTATTTCGAATCCCATGGAGCATGTGGAGACCTTTTAATATCCAGGCAATCTTTCTTTCTTATTTTTCTTTTTTTTCTTTTTCTTTCTTTTCTTTTAGGTAGGGGTATGTATCGGGGGAGGGAGGGTTAAGGGGAGAGGGGAGGGCAGATATTATTATTCCATGTAACCAAGTTTGAAAACTGAATTAAAAAATTATATAAAAATAATTCAGGACTGTCTAGATTAGGTGCATAAACACACACCAAAGGCACCTTTTGACCACATGACAAACCAGTGACAATTAAATATTTTCCAATCAAATCAGTAACAGTATTAAAATGTACAAAAGGGATTTTAGAGTTAACAAAAATAGATACCACTCTAACTTATTGATAAAGAATGATATAAAGGTCCCTTCCAGAATTTAAAAAAGCGATCTTCATCCTGTCTCCGTACATGAGTTTCTTGCACGAAAATAGTATCCGCATGAAGTGTTTTTAATTTCTTAAAATTTTTTTACGTTTAATAGGATGATTCATGCCGTTCAAATTCCAAGAAGTTATATTAATTTTATTCGCATCCATGTTTAAGATTTAATTTTAAATTTTATAAAGAAAGCTGTTGCACAAGCACAAGCTAGATCCAAAGGAAAACAATAGCACTGACTTGACCAGAAGTGACGACATGATTGATACAAGATATAACCTCTCAGAACTGTCCAGTCGAGAAAAAAAGCTATTCTAATAGCCCCACCCCCTCCCCCAAAGCCCGAATAGCCATCGAATAGAAGGGTGGCATGCTGACTTGTGACCCTAACCCTAATCTCCAGTTTGCAGCTATATTAACAAAGTTGTGTTTACACCACTGATGTGAGACATAATAAAAGAGAAGATCAAATTTCAAATATTGTAATGTTATGTCTAACAATAATTAAAACGTAACTGGCGACGACCATCTTAAATTGTAACTGGCGGCGACCATCTTAAATTTATCTAAAGTATATTAATCGTGTATTCAGAAAAGGATAAATCCAAGCAAATAATATATTATGACTGAAATTTTAAAAACACTTGCAAATCATATTAAAAAAATAAGTAAATATATATCAAACCCAAAGCTATATTGATATCAAGGCAAGCAAGAAAAAAAATGAAATCAACCAGGCCCCATGCGGACATCTATAAATGTAGAACAGACTTCCTTGAAAGCAACTATGGATATATACTAACTATTAACAAATAAAAAAAATTAAATCAGCCAAGTCCTATACGGACATCCGTAAAACGTAGAACAGACTTTCCTCAAGGCATCTATAAACATCTCCCAGCTCGGAGTTACCTTTTCAGGTTGCATTCAGCATAGACTTAAACCCCTTAATAAATTCCCAACCTTCATCTGGAGAATTAATCTTTTGTGGCTGAGAGTCAGGCTGAAAAATTATCAAACGTGCCAGATAATGGAGCAATGGACAACGTTTTCTTTTATTTAATTCAACCATCAGTTCCCGGTATTTCCTTCTTTCGGCAAAAATCTCAGGAGCAAAGTCCTCCACTGTACGTATTTCTGTTGCATTGTAGATTAGCTTACCCCTTTTTCTTGCCTCTCGGAGTATAGCTTATTTGGTTGTAAAATAGTGCAAGCATAGTATCAGTGGCCATGGACGTAATTCAGGTGAGGGCTTAGATCGTGGGATTTGATAAGTTCTATCAAGTACAGGGTTCACTTCAAGAATCTCGCTAAAAAGTGAATATAGCGTATCTGAAAAGAACTTTAATAGGTCACCGGTTTCAGTATTTTCATGCAAGCCCAATATACGTAAATTCCTCCTGCACATTCTGCTGTGTAAATCAGTTGTTTTTTCTTCATTCTTGATAATTCCAAATTAACTTCATTAATTTTCTTTACCATAGATGACATCTTCAATTCTTGCTCGTTAATAGTTTGCCTGAATGGCTCCTGTTCCCTCTCAATTCGATGAGTAGTCTGTTTGAGCGTCTGAAATTGAAAATCCTAATTCTTCAAAGATTCTTGAACAGTAAAGATGGATTTTTCAAGCTTTCCGTTAGCATCCATCAGTTTATCAGTCTTAGTGTTAAGCGAACCAAATTCAAGTTTCATATCTTATATTGAAGAGAGTATTTTTTCTAAAGTAGAAAGTTTATCCAATTTCTCAATTTGTTCCATTTGTTCCATTTCGGTAAGGATCTTGCCACCTCTCAATTCAATACCTGATCAACTTCCTGCCATCGTAGTTAAGTCATAAATCCTTCAACAAAAATAGTAAATCTTCAAACTTAAAATGGATCTATGAGTGGAATGTAAGGTATAAAAAGTAGAGCCGCGGTGAAAACACATCTCAATTCATTCACTACAAAATGGAGTCTCCCAGAGCTGCAGCTCCTAAGGGACCTCGTTAGGGAACCGGAGATGCAGCTCAATGACCTTTGTCTGGTCAGGGAGAGCAAGAAGGTGACAGAAAGGAGTTGTAGGCAGGTGGTCACACCGGGGCCACGGGAGACAGACAAGTGGGTCACAGTCAGGAGAGAGAAGGGGAAGAGTCGGGTACCAGAGAGTACCCCTGTGGCTGTACCTCTTGACAATAAGTACTCCTGTTTGAGTACTGTTGAGGGGGACAGCTTACCTGGGAGAAGCAACAGTGTCCGTGCCTCTGGCAAAGAGCAAGGTCCTGTGGCTCAAAAGGGTAGAGAAAGGAAGAGGAAGGCAGTAGTGATAGGGGACTCTATAGTTAGGGGGTCGGACAGGCGATTCTGTGGATGCAGGAAAGAAACTCGGACGGTAGTTTGCCTCCCAGGTGCCAGGGTCTGGGGTGTTTCAGATCGTGTCCAAGATATCCTGCAGTGGGAGGGAGAACAGCCAGAGGTTGTGGTACATATTGGTACCAATGACATAGGTAGGGAAAGGGAAGAGGTCCTGGAAAAAGACTAGAGGGAGTTAGGAAGGAACTTGAGAAGCAGGACCACAAAGGTAGTCATCCTGGGATTACTGCCTGTGCCACGTGACAGTGAGTATAGGAATAGAATGAGGTGATGGATAAATGCGGGCTGAGGGATTGGAGCAGGGGGCAGGAATTCAGTTTTATGGATCATTGGGACCTCTTTTGGGGCAAGTGTGACCTGTACAAAAAGGACGGGTTGCACTTGAATCCCAGGGGGACCAATATCCTGGCGGGGAGGTTTGCTAAGACTACTGGGGAGAGTTTAAACTAGAATTGTTGTGGGGTGGGAACTGAACTGAAGAGACTGGGGAAGAGGTGGTTGGCTCACAAATAGAGAAAGCTTAGAGACTGTGTAAGGGAGGATAGGCCGGTGATAGAGAAGGGACATGCTCATGGACGGTTTGAGATGTGTCTATTTTAATGCAAGGAGTATTGTGAACAAAGCGGATGAGCTTAGATCAGTACTTAGAGATATGATGTGGTGGCCATTACAGAGACTTGGATAGCTCAGGGACAGGAATGGTTACTTCAAGTGCCGGGTTTCAGATGTTTCAGAAAGGACAGGGAGGGAGGCAAAAGAGGTGGGGGTGTGGCACTGTTGATCAGAGATAGTGTAACGGCTGCAAAAAGTTGGTCACCATGGAGGGATTGTCTACAGAGTCTCTGTAGGTGGAGGTTAGGAACAGGAAGGGGTCAATATCTTTACGGGGTGTTTTTTATAAGCCGCCCAATAGTAACAGGGATATTGAGGAACAGATAGAGAAACAGATCTTGGAAAGATGTAATAATAACAGAGTTGTCGTGATGGGAGATTTTAATTTCCCAAATATCGATTGGCATCTCCCTAGAGCAAGGGGTTTAGATGGGGTGGAGTTTGTTAGGTGTGTTCAGGAAGGTTTCTTGACACAATATGTAGATAAGCCTGCAAGAGGAGAGGCTGTACTTGATTTGGTATTGGGAAATGAACCTGGTCAGGTGTCAGATCTCTCAGTGGGAGAGCATTTTGCAGATAGTGATCATAATTCTATCTCCTTTACAATAGCATTGGAGAGAGACAGGAACAGACAAATTAGAAAAGCATTTAATTGGAGTAAAGGGAATTATGAGGCTATCAGGCAGGAAATTGGAAGCATAAATTGGGAACAGATGTTCTCAGGGAAAAGTACGGAAGAAATGTGGCAAATGTTCAGGGGATATTTGTGTGGAGTGCTGCATAGGTACGTTCCAATGAGATGGGGAAGTTATGGTAGGGTACAGGAACCGTGCTGTACAAAGGCTGTAATAAATCTAGTGAAGAAGAAAGGGAAAGCTTACAAAAGGTTCAGAGAGTTAGGTAATGTTAAGGATCTAGAAAATTATAAGGCTAACAGGAAGGAGCTTAAAAAGGAAATTAGAGCCAGAAGGGGCCATGAGAAGGCCTTGGCGGGCAGGATTAAGGAAAACCCCAAGGCATTCTACAAGTATGCGAAGAGCAAGAGAATAAAACGTGAAAGAATAGGACCTATCAAGTGTGACGGTGGGAAAGTGTGTATGGAAGCGGAGGAAATAGGGGTACTTAATGAATACTTAAGTATTCACTATGGAAAAGGATCTTGGTGATTGCAGTGCTGACTTGCAGCAGACTGAAAAGCTTCAGCATGTAGATATCAAGGAAGAGGATGTGCTGGAGCTTTTGGGAAGCATTAAGTTGCATAAGTCGCCGGGACCGGATAAGATGTACCCCAGGCTACTGTGGGAGGCGAGGGAGGAGATTGCTGAGCCTCTGGCGATGATCTTTGAATCATCAATGGGGACAAGAGAGGTTCCGGAGGATTGGAGGGTTGCGGATGTTGTTCCTTTTTTCAAGAAAGGGAGTAGAGATAGCGCAGGAAACTATAGATCAGTGAGTCTTACCTCAGTGGTTGGTAAGTTGATGGAGAAGATCCTGAGAGGCGGGATTTATGAACATTTGGGGAGGTATAATATGATTGGGAATTGTCAGCATGGCTCTGTCAAGGGCAGGTCGTGCCTTACGAGCCTGGTTGAATTTTTTGAGGATGTGACTAAATACATTGATGAAGGAAGAGCAGTAGGTGTAGTGTATATGGATTTCAGCAAGGCATTTGTTAAGGTACCCCGTGCAAGACTTATTGCGAAAGTAAGGAGGCATGGCATCCAAGGGGACATTGCTTTGTGGATACAGAACTGGCTTGCCCACAGAAGGCAAAGAGTGGTTGTAGATGGGACATACTCTGCATGGAGGTCGGTGACCAGTGGTGTTCCTCAGGGATCTGTTCTGGGAACCTTACCCTTCATGATTTTTATAAATGACCTGATGAGGAAGTGGAGGGATGGGTCAGTAAGTTTGCTAATGACACAAAGGTTGGAGGTGCTGTGGATAGTGTGGAGGGCTGTCAGAAATTACACTGGGACAGTTATAGGATGCAAAACTGGGCTGAGAAGTGGCAGATGGAGTTCAACCCAGATAAGTGTGAAGTGGTTCATTTTGGCAGGTCAAATATGATGGCAGAATATAGTATTAATGGTAAGACTCTTGGCAGTGTGGAGGATCAAAGGGATCTTGGGGTCTGAGTCCATAGGACACACAAAGCTGCTGCACAGGTTGACTCTGTGGTTAAGAAGGCATACGGTGTATTGGCCTACATCAATCATGGAATTGAATTTAGGAGCCGAGAGGTAATGTTGCAGCTATATATGACCCTGGTCAGACCCCACTTGGAGTACTGTGCTCAGTTCTAGTCGCCTCACTAGAGGAAGGAAAGCCATGGAAAGGGTGCAGAGGAGATTTACAAAGATGTTGCCTGGATTGGGGAGCATGCCTTATGAAAACAGGTTGATTGAATTGCAAGGAAAAGTTAGTGAACCCTTTGCAATTACCTGGTTTTCTGCATTAATTACTCACAAAATGTGATATGATCTTCATCTAAGTCACAGTAATAGACATTATCTGCCTAAACTAATAACTCACAAACATTTGAACTTTTCATGTCTTTATTGAACACATTGTTTAATCATTCACAGTCCAGGCTGTATAAAGTATGTGAACCCTTGATTTAGTAACTGGTAGAACCTCCTTTAGCAGCAATAACCTCCACCAAACGTTTTCTTTAGCTGATGGTCACACTTGCTCACAGTGAGGAGGAATTTTAGACCATTCCTCTGTACAAAACTGCTTCAGTCCATCAATATTTCTGGCAAACCTAGCATGAGCAGACCTCTTCAGGTCATGCCACAGCATATCAATAGGTTTAAGGACTGGAATCTGACTAGTGGTTCCAAAGCATAAATTTTCTTCTTTTTAAAGTATTCTGCTGTTGATTTAATCTTGTGTTTTGGATCATTGCCTTGTTGCATCATCCAACTTCTATTAAGCTTTAGGTGATGGACCACTACCCTGACATTCTCCTGTAAAGTGTCTTAATACAATTTTGAATTTATTGTTTGCTCAACAATAGCAAGCTGTCCAGGCCCTGAGGCAGCAAAGCAGCCCCAAACCGCCATGCTTCATAGTTGGGAGATGAAGATTTGGTGTTGGTGTGCAGTGCCCTTTTCTTCCAAATATAGGAGTGTGCATTTCTGCCAAAAAGTTCAACTCTTGTCTCATCTGTCCACAGAACATCGTCCCAGAAGCATTACTGAACAATCCAAGTGGTCTCTTGCAAACCTGAGACATGGAACAATGTTTTTTTTGGAGAGCAGTGGTTTCCTCAATGGTGGCCTTCCATGAACACCATTGTTGTTCAGTGTTTTTCTTAGAGTGGACACATGAACAGAGACTTTAGCAAGTACTGGAGATTTCTGCCAGTCTTTTGCTGTTACCCTAGAGGTTTTTTTCACCTCCTTCAGCATTGCACATTGTGCTGATGATGTGATCTTTGCAGGACGTCCACTGCTTGGAAGAATTGCAACGGTACTGAATTTCCTCCATTTGTAGACAATTTCTCTTACTGTGGACTGCTGAGCACTCAGATCTTTAGAAATGTTTTTGTAGCCTTTTCCAGCTTCATGCATCTCTACAATTCTTCTATAGTTCTCTGAAAGTTGTTTGATCACGGCATGGTGCACATAAACAGATCTTTCTCTAGAAGAGCAGGCTCTCTCAGTAACCTGACTTTGTGTGTCTTTTTTTATAGGGCAGGGCACCTCTATAACCCACACCTCCAATCTCATCTCATTGATTGGAACACCTGACTCCAAATAGCTTTTGTAGAAGACATCCTCCAGAGGTTCACATACTTTTTTGAACCTGGACTTTGATTGTTTAAATGGTGTACTCGGTATTGATGAGAAGAAGTACAATTGTTTGTGTGTTATTAGTTCAGGCAGATTGTGCTTGTCTATTATTGTGACTTAGATGAAAATTAGACCACATTTTGTGAGTAATTAATGCAGAAAAACAGGTAATTGCAAAGGGTTCACAAATATTTTCTTGCAACTGTATATGTCCCCATACACTTGCTTCAAACTCATTTTCTTGCAGACAATTACAGGAAAATAAAGAAATACAATAGAATTTATGAAAAACTATGCATAAGTACTGTCAAACCATCAACATTGAAAAGAAGACAAATTATGCAAATAAAATACTGAGAACATGAGTTGTAAAAAGTCTTTGAAATCTGTAGGTTAAGTTGAGGTGAATGAAGTTATTCATGCCATGTTTCGCTCCCCATATCCATTTGCCGCCATGTCTCCATTTTGAATTCCATTCGCCACTTGTGCCGCCTAACTAACTACTCCATTTACATTTTTCTTCCACGTTATTCATTATGGTATCTTTGGTAAACTACTTAATCATGGCCTCTAATATTTAACTATTGGCACCACTTCTGTTTATTAGAATTATTGTTTTATCCTCACCTCACCCAGAAAATAAATTGTGCTTAACTCTTGTCTTTTTACCATTTAATGATTTTACCATTTTATAATTCAGCTCATTATCTGTCTTCCAGTGCTCTGAAATCAGAAAAACACCCCTCAACGAAAGCTGGGGAGAAAATGTATTGTGAGGTTATTATGACATATTAAATTAATTTACCTGCAGTTGCTGGATATATTCTTAGTAGCTATTGAACAAGGATGCTATGTTTAATTTTGCAGTCCTTGGCCATCACCTGTAATATATACACATGCCTGGAAGATTATTTCAAAATCTCTGAAATTTTCGTCTTCCTTCTCTCAGCAACATATGATGATTCCTGAGTTAGAAAGTTTATAAGCTCAATTTAAATTAGCCTTTCTGGCATCATCTCTTAAATATATTTTAGTCCATTGTATCTCAACAATTAAATTCCTTTACTGATCTGATGGCGAAGGGGAAGAAGCTATTCCACACTCAATGTTTTAGGAACAGTTGCTTCCTCTCTGCCATCAAATATCTGAATGGTCCATGAACCCATGAATACTACCATTCCTCTTTTGCTCTATTTATTGTAATTTGTAATTTTTATATCTTGCACTGTATTCCTGCCACGAAACAATGCATTTCACCACATATGTCAGTAGTAATAAACCTGATTTTTATGCTCTTCTGGCGTTTGCTTCCTTGGCTAAAAACTGAAGAACTCTCATTTAGTAATTTGGCCATTCCATTTGCCACCTGAATTTTTACATCACAAGCAAATACCACAAATATTGGGGATTGTTAGTTGGTCAAGCAGCACTCTCTCAGATGTTGCCTGATATGCTGAGTCTTTCCACCATCTTGAATTATATCTTGACCTGCAACTCCTATTGACTTATTTTTTTGCTAAATTATACTATTTTCTTCTCTCTGTATTAATTTTAGAACATCAGTCCTGTATGTCAGTGCTATTCTTCCATGACCTCACTCTGCAATCTTCAGCATTTTGCTTCTAATTCCCTGAACACAACCACTACTGTGCCATCGACCCCCTTTGGAATTGCCATTTCCTGTGTCTTCTCATTCGTGGCATGACTTTTACCTCACTTTAGCATTCCTTCCTACCTGTCTGTTTCCCTCCAAACTCTTATACTGAACTTGTGGTCACCATGTTGTTATTCCCCGTCCATTCATTACCTTGTGGTAGAAATTTTGAAATTAGATCCAGAATAAAGCTCAGTTTAAAGGTTCATTAACATGAAGCATTTGAAAGATGGTGATGCGTTCAGAAGCAGCAACCACTCCATCTCTGGGTGTAGTAATTTATTCATGTCCTATACATCTTTGTCATGATCGGAAAATGATGTTGGCTATTAAATATACTGTGCACAGCAATTGCACCTTGCTAGTGAACTTTGCCTGCTACAGTGCACAAGAAAACGCTGACGCCCAGGAGCAACTTATATCAAAGCTCTTCAGACTGGCTTTCCCGTCATACTTACTGGCAAATGTCCATTCACTTGAAAATAGACCGCACTACCGACGCCTGAGACTGAACCAGTGAGAGATGAAGAACATCTGCGCGCTCATCCTTACTGAAGCTTGGCTTCAGGACTCAATACCATATGCAGCCATCCAGCTGGAGGGTTTCAGCACATTTCAGGCTGACAGGAACCCAGCGATCACAGGCAAGCCCCAAGTAGTGGCATCTGTATTTACATAAATAAGAACTGGTGAACATACACTTCAGCTGTGACATCCCACTGTTCACCAGCTATTGAGTTTATTTTTGTGAAGTACAGTGTTATATACCGAGGGAGTACAGTTATGTTGGTAATTGAATATATCCTCCCCTTCTCATGCCAGCGAGGCCTAAATTCCACCAGCATGTTGGTTTTGTTGCCAGAGGTGAAAAACACTAGACCTGGTTTATACTAACATACCAGGTGCATATAAAGCAATTCCTAGGCCCCACATTTGGTTCTCAGATCACTAGATCTGTAATGCTAATTCCAGCATACAAGCCACTGATTAAACGGGTTACACGAGGAGATCTGCAGATGCTGGAAATTCAAGCAACACACACAAAATGCTGGTGGAACGCAGCAGGCCAGGCAGCATCTATAGGAAGAGGTACAGTCGACGTTTCAGCTCTGACAAAGGGTCTCAGTCCAAAATGTCGACTGCACCTTTTCCTATAGATGCTGCCTGGCCTGCTGCGTTCCACCAGTATTTTGTGTGTGTTGATTAAACGGGTTAAACCAGTTCTAAGGGTGTTGAAAACCTGGCCTGAGGGGACAGTCACAGCACTGCAGAACTGCTTTGATAACACGAACTGGAGAATGTTCAGGGAGGCTGCTACCTATGGCAACCACGTTAACATCAAGGAATATGTAGTTTCTGTGACCGCCTACATAGAGAACTGTACCAAGGATGCTACTATCACGAAACACATCCAGGAGAGGGCAATTCAAAAACCATGACTTACTGCAGAGGTTGGTGCATAGGGGATGTGACAGCTCTCAGGGAAGCAAGAATTGTGCTTTCCCACTCCATCAGGAAGGCAAAACAGGAGCATTCTGAGCGAATATATGCCACTTCTGACACCAGGGACACAAGGTGTGTGTGGCAGGGAATTCAGAGGATCACAAATTGCACGTCAGTGACCAGGACATCTCACTCCCTGACAGACTGAGCATCTTTTATGCCCGGTTTTCATGCACAGAGCAAAGTGCTGGCAAGGAAGGCACCCCTCCTTCCAGGGGAGCAGACCCTCCATCTGGTTGAAGCTGAGTGTGAGGAAGACCCCGGCCAGAATCAACCCACACAAAGCTGCTGGGCCAATAAGATATCAGGTTGGGTTCTGAAAGACTGCACAGCCCAGCTAATTGAGGTGCTGACAGATCTATTCAATATCTCTCTGAAACAGTCTATTGTCCCCTCCGTTTTCAAGGCGGCAGAGATTATTCTAATGTCAAAGAAGGTGACAGTAATCTGCCTAAATGACTATCATTTGATGGTATTAACATCAACCATTATGAAATGCTTTGAGTGGCTGGTCATGGAGCACATTAAAGCCTTACTTCCAGTTACATTGGACCCTTTCCAGTTTGCTTATGGCTCAAATCAATCTTCTGGCGATACAATAGCCTCTATCCTGTCCCACCTGAAAAATGGGGTCTCATACCAGACTGCTGTTTAGACTTCAGTTCAGAATTTAACACCATTATGCCCACCAAACGGATTTTATTAAAGGTCGTTACTCTTTTTATAATATTCGTACATTGTTAAACATCGTTTATACTTCCTCACAAAATGTTCCTGAGTGTGTTATTTCTTTAGATGCCGAGAAAGCTTTTGATAGAGTAGAATGGCCTTATTTATTTAAGGTGCTTGAAATGTTTAATTTTAGCTTGAAATTTATATCCTGGATTAAACTGTTATATCACTCCCCTGTAGCCTCGGTTCGCACTAACTCTTTAAACTCACCTTTTTTTCCTCTCTTTCGTGGTACTCGACAAGGCTGTCCTCTTAGTCCCCTATTATTTGATATTGCATTAGAACCTCTTGCAATTGCTATTCGAGAATCTTCAAATATTACTGGGATAACTCGGGGATTAAAGTCCCATAAATTATCACTCTATGCTGATGATTTACTTTTATATATTTCTAATCCTGAGAGATCCATTCCTGCTGTTTTAGAGTTATTAGCACAATTTGGTCTTTTCTCAGGTTATAAATTAAATCTTAGTAAGAGTGAACTTTTTCCGATTAATAAACATCTTCCCTTATATTATAAATTTCCATTTAAATTGATTAATAATTACTTTTCATATCTTGGGATTAAAATTACTTGTAAATACAAAGATTTATTTAAGACTAACTTTTTACCATTAATAGACCATATTACTCAACTTTCATCTAAATGGTTTCCCTTATATTTAACTTTGATTGGTCGTATTAATGCAGTTAAGATGTTCTTTTTGCCAAAATTTTTATATGTGTTTCAGGCATTACCAATTTTCGTTCCTAAATCTTTTTTTGATAAAGTTGACTCTAAAATTTCTTCATTTATTTGGCAGAATAAGAATCCGAGACTGGGTAAAATACATTTACAGAAAGCTAAGAGAGATGGAGGTTTAGCATTACCTAACTTTAGATTCTATTATTGGGCTATTAATATTCGACATATGAAATTTTGGTTACTTGACCAGGACATACTATCTATTCCTAAATGGGTAGCATTGGAATTACAATCAGTTCAGGGTTATACACTTGGTTCTATTTTAGGCTCCTCTCTCCCTTTTGATTCGAAACTTCTTAAGCAGGTCTCTAACCCGATAGTTAAATATGCTTTGCGCATTTGGTTTCAATTCAGAAAATTTTTTGATCTTAATCAATTCGGGTTAGCGATTCCTGTTTTAGGTAACATATTTTTTCCTCCCTCTTTTACGGATCGCGCTTTTCAAACTTGGAAGACTAAGGGTATTTTACGGTTTTTGGATTTATTTTTAGATGGTTCCCTTATGTCTTTTGAACAACTATCTAATAAATATAACTTATCAAGAATACATTTTTTTAGATATTTACAAGTTAGAAATTTCCTAAGTACTATACTTTCTTCCTTTCCAATGCTTCCTCCTACATATATTTTAGATTCGATAATTAACCTTAATCCATGTCAGAAAGGTGCATCGGCTATGATTTATAATATTATTATGAAACTTAGGAAAGCTCCATTTGACAAGATTAGGGTAGATTGGGAACAGGAATTGGGGCTTACCATTTCTGTGGATGATTGGGGGCAGATTTTACAATTAGTTAATACTTCCTCTATTTGTGCTAAACATTCCCTAATTCAATTTAAAGTGGTTCATAGAGCACATATGTCCAAAGATAAGTTAGCGCGTTTTTACTCGCATATTAATCCTTTCTGTGATAGATGTTCGGGGCAGATAGCCTCTTTAACTCATATGTTTTGGTCTTGCCCTACTTTGGAAACTTTTTGGAGAGATATTTTCAATATTATTTCTAAGGTGTTAAATATAGATATCTCTCCTCACCCTATTACTGCTATCTTTGGACTACCTAAAATTTCTAGTAATCTTTCCCCTTCAGCCCGTAGAATGATTGCATTTCTTACTTTAATGGCGAAAAGATGTATTTTACAACATTGGAAAGAGCTTAATGCTCCAACTACCTTTTTTTGGTTCTCTCAGACGATTTTATGTTTGAATTTGGAGAAAATTAGAAGTAACCTTTATGATTCTTCATTTAAATTTGAACAGATTTGGGGACCTTTTATTCGATATTTTCATTTAATGTAATATTTACCCTTCTTGTTTTTTTTTCACTGTTTTTAATGGAGGTCGGGATTGAGGACGTGATTTTAAGTTTAACTCTGTTTGGTTTCAAGTTAGCCCATTGCTTTGCCTTGCTTTTAGTTAGCTGCACGGTGGGTTTTTTTTGGGGGGGTTTTTTTTTCTTTTTTTTTCCATTGATATATATAAAATTTAGTATACTATTATGTTATCTTGGTTTCTTATGCTTAAATTACATTGTTTGTAGTATTTTCTTTTTGGTATTGATATCTTTTGGAATTTTATTATACTTTAACATTGTATTAATGTTTATATGGCTTACCTTTTTTGTATACTTACTCAATAAAAAGATTTAAAAAGAAAGAAAGAACACCATTATGCCCAATTATGCCTATGCAGGGCCCTTGGTATTATGAAGGATCCCACCCATCAATCCAGCATCCTCTTTGATTATCTGCCATCAGGCAGGAGACTCCGATACATAAAAAACAAGAACAGTCGGGATGGAAAACACTTTCCTCCCTCAGGCCATTAGGTTTCTGAACTGGTTAATCTGTTCTGTATCATCCAATATTTAATTGATGAATTTTACCTCGTTTATTTATGTGAAATTCATCTTTAGATATTATCCTTTCTTTCCTAAATTATTGTGTGTTATGGATTCTACAGTGCTTTACACACTGGTTTGGAGAAATGTCTCATTTGACAGTATACATGTAAATAGTTAAATTACAATAAACTAGACTTAACTCTTGACTGCTGCTTTTCACATTGTTTGTCAATGACTTAGATAATGGAATTGATGGCTGTGTGGCAAAGTTTGCAGATGATATGATGATAGGTGGAAGGGTGGGTAGTGCTGAGGAAGCAATACGATTGCAGCAGGACTTGAGAAAAATAGAAAAAATGGGCAAAAAGTGGCAAATGGAATACAGTGTTGGGAAATGTACAATGATGCATTTTGGAAAATGAACAGTACAAGACTCGCAGAAGGTTAATTTACAGGTTAAGTCTATGGTAAAGAAGGCAAATGCAATGTTGGCATTTATTTCAAGGGGATAGAATATAAAAGCAAGGAGATAATGCTGAGCCTTTATAAGACACTAATAAGGCCACATTTGGAATATTGTCAACAGTTTTGGACCCCATATCTCAGAGAGGATGTGTTGTAATTGGAGGGAGTCCAGAGGAGGTTCACGAGGATGATTCCAGGAATGAAGGGGTTAACACCTAAGCATTTGGCAGCTTTGGGCCTGTACTCACTGGAATTTAGAAGAATACAAGAGGAATCTCATTGAAACCTACCGAATGTTGAAAGGACTAGATAGGGTGGATGTGGAAATGATGTTTCCTGTGGTGGAGGTATCCAGAGCTAGAGGACACAGCCTCAAAATTGTGGGGCGACCCTTTAGAACAGAGTTAAGGAGGAGTTTTTTTTAGCTAGAGAGTAGTAAATCTGTGGAATGCTCTGCCACAGACTGCAGTGGAGGCCAAGTTCGTGGGTATATTTAAGGCGTTAGTTGATGTTTTCCTGATTGGTCAGGGCATCAAAGGATGTGGTGAGAAGGCAGGTATGTGGGGTTGAGTGGGATCTGTGATCAGCCATGATGGAATGGTGGAGCAGACTCAATGGGCTGAATGGCCTCATTTGCTCCTAGTGCCTTATGGTCTTAATATTTGAAGGGTACTTGGACAGACACGTGGATAGCAAAGGTTTAGAGGGACATGAACCAAGTGCAGGTAAATGGGACTAGCTTAGATAGGATTATTGGTTGGCATGACCCAGTTGGGCCAAAGGGCCTGTATCTGTACTATGTAACTCTATGCTCCACCTGACAAAGGTTCCTACCTGAGCTAGTGTTTATGTATCTGCTTAACCTTTCTTGTGGCACGTGGCCAAGTGCTTAACGCATTGGACTAGCAACCTGAAGGTCGTGAGTTCAAGCCCCAGCCGAGGGAACGTGTTGTGTCCTTGAGCAAGGCACTTAACCACACCATTGCTCTGCGACGACACTGGTGCCAAGCTGTATGGGTCCTAATGCCCTTCCCTTGGACAACATCGGTGTCGTGGAGAGGGGAGACTTGCAGCATGGGCAACTGCTGGTCTTCCATACAACCTTGCCCAGGCCTGTGCCCTGGAGAGTGAAGACTTTCCAGGCGCAGATCCATGCTCTTGCAAGACTAACAGATGCCTTTATAACCTTTCTTGTCCATGTACATGTCTAATTATTTTTTAATCATTCTAATAACACCAAAAATGGGGATGTTGTGGATAGCGAGGTAGCCTGTCATGGCCTACAGTGGAATTTGCTCAGCTGGAAAAAATGGGCTGACAAATGGCAGATGGAATTTAATACAGACAAGTACAAAGCATTGCACTTTGATGGGACAAACCAGGGTAGGTCTTACACAGTGAATGCTGGGCACTGTGGAGTGCGGTAGTACGAAGGGATCTGGGAGTACAGGTCCATAGTTCATTGAAAGTGGCATCACAGGTAAACAGGGTCATAAAGAAAGCTTTTGGCACATTGGCCTTCATTAAATCAAAGTATTGAGTGCAGGAGAAAGGTAGGTTGTGTTGAAGTTTTAAAAGACATTGGTGATGCCTAATTAGGAGTATTGTGTGCAGTTTTGGTCACCCACCTACAGGAAAGATGTAAACGAGGTTGAAAGAATACAGAGAAAATTTACGAAGATGTTGCCAGGTCTGAAGGACCGGAGTTGCAGGGAAAGATTGAATAGGTTAGAACTTTATTCCTTGGAGCGTAGAATTGAGAGAATTTGATAAAGTTATACAAAATTATGAGGGGTATAGATAGGGTAAATGCACGTAGGCTTTTCCACTAAGGTTGGTGCGACAACTACTAGTAAAGGGTGAAAGTTCAAGGGAAACATGAGGGGAAACTTCACTCAGAAGGTTGTGAGAGGGTGGAATGAATTGCTAGTGCAAGTGGTGCATGCAAACTCAATTTCAATGTTTAAGAGAAGTTTGGATAGGTACATTGGGTGGTTGGGGGTATGGAGGTCTATGGTCCCGATGGAGTAGGCAGTTTAAATGGCTCAGCAAATACTAAGTGGGCCGAAGGGCTTGGTTCTGATGCTGTACTTTTCTATGTCTCTTTGACTGTAACCTACCTCTAGCATTTAAACACAAGAGATTCTGCAGATGCTGGAAATCCAGAATAACACACAGAAAAAGCTGGAGGAACTTCAGCAGGTCAGCGTACATCTATGGAAAGCAAAGTACTGTCAACTATTTGGGCTGTGGCCCTTCATCAGGGAGGGAGCCTGGGGGTCAACGACGAGCAAAGGGGGATCAGCAAAAGGGAATCCGTGAGCTCCAACGTTTGTGCACTGGACATGTTGATGAGATTATTGGCACCTTTTATTTGTTTTCCTTTTCTTTTGTTTCTCTACTAACCCCATATTTAAATATAAAATCTTAATTGTTTAACTGCACATTGTGGACTGAATGTTATTTCAGAGTACTGATGTTACACAGGGGACACAACACGCAGCGTCCACCCAAACGAGAGTGCTAAAGTTTGGTCGTGGAGGGGGCGTCACCCCAGAGATCATGCCACTAGATGCAACGAGTCTTACGTTGTGGGGGCCATCATCCGTGATGTGGATTTTTGTAGGGTGCTGTGTGATTGCCCTGTTTAAATCAGTGCTGCTGTGTCTCTGTGGGATTGCGGTTAGTAACGGATTGAGTGGGGTGGATATTCGTACCTTGGATGAATTGTTAATTCGATTTTTGAGTATGGTTAAAGCTGATGGCGAAGTTGAAACCGTAACGCAAAAGTTTGTTAAAATGGCGGGCTTAGACCTTGCTTCAGCGCAGTCTAGCGCTGACATCACGGAGGTGGGATTGCCAGTGTCTGTTGGCGCCCCGGGTGAGGATGCTAAATTTTGGTCGGGGAGGGGGCGTCACCCCAGAGATCATGCCACTAGATGCAGCGAGTCTTATACTTCAATCCTGTGCAGTAGCCACCCCACCCCCCCATCCCATTCCAGACAGTGATGCAGCGAGTTAGAACTCCACAGTACATCTGTAGAGATTTACAAGGTTTTTTTTGGAGATATACCAAATTTTCTCAAACTCTTAGTGAAATATAGCTGCAGTCGAACCTTCTTTGTAGCTGCATCAATAAGTTGGGTCCAGGTTACATACTCAGAGATATTGACACCCAAGAACTTGAAATTGTTCACTCCTTCCACTTCAGGTCCCTCTATGAAGACCTGTGTGTATTCTGTCGCCCTACCCTTTCTGAGGTCCACAATAGGTTCTTTGCTCTTACTGATGTTGAGTGCAAGGTTGTTGCTATGCCATCAGTCATCTAGCTGATACGTCTCACTCCTGTATGCCCTTTTGTCATAGCTGTCTGAGATTCTGCCAACAGTGGTTGAATACAATTTTGCTTCTCAGGGATTTGCAAAGACTGTGATGTTGAGAATTAATAATCTCTCACTAATAGATGACAGTCAGTCTATTAATGAGAGATTTGAGTTAAAAAAGGTACATTTTTATTCCTCTCTAAGTGCATTTTGAGTGAGTTTTCCCAACAGATATCTTGTAATTATGACAACCATAGGTGGAAAAAGAAGTGCCCCACCCTACAGATGTGCGATGGATGCTGAACTTTTGTGTCCCTTTCTACACAATGTTGAATAGTTAACTATGCTAAGTATTTCCTGTCTTCTCCTTAGGTCAGACTTCATTGCCCTAGGTGTCACAAACATCATCTACCGTTAAACCCTGACGTCTCAACGCTTGTATTGAGTGTCCTTTTGACATTTCAGAGATATTGGATCTTCCCCAATTTACATTTCCCAGGGCAGTTTACATCCTTTGCATCTCTGAATTAACTATTTGATTTGCTTTAACCATTGCAGCAACAGTTTCTTAGCAATGTTACCATTGCACATCTTCCCTCACCCCATCCTCTCACCACCCCACCAGGGATAGGGTTCCTCTTGTCCTCACCTACCATCCCACCACCCTGCACATCCAGCACATAATTCTCCGTAGCTTCTGCCATCTCCAATTACACCCCCCCCCCCAACTTTCTGCTTTCCACAGGGATCGCTCCCTGTGCAAATTCCTTGTCCATTTGTCCCTTCACACTGTTCTTTCTCCTGGCACTTATCCTTGCAAGCAGAACAAGTGCTGCACCTGCCTACACCTCATCCTTCTCTATCATTCAGGGCCCCAAAGAGGCGACACCTGATATCCTATATGTGCCAATATCCTTGATCCTATAGATTCCAGGTGAGATGACATTTAACCCGTGAGTTTGTTGGGGTCATATACTGTACCTGCTGCTCCAAGTGTGGCTTCCTGTATATTGGAAAGACCCGATGTAGATTGGGAGACCACTTTGCCAACCACCTGTGCTCTGTCCGCCTGAAAAAAAGCAGAATCTCCAGAGGCCACCCATTTTAATTCCACTTCCCAGTCCCATTCTGTCATGAAGAGGCCATACTCAGGTTGCAAGAGCAACACCTTATATTCTGTCTGGGCAGCCTCCAACCTGGTGACATGAACATCAATTTCTCGCACTTCCAGTAATGCTGCCCTCCCCCCACCCCCATCGCCCCCTTCACCATTCCCCATTCTCCTCTCTCACCTTATCTTCTTACCTGCCCATCACCTCCCTCTGGAACTCCTCCCCTTTTCTTTCTTCCATAGCCTTCTGTCCTCTCCTATCAGATTCCCCCTTCTGCAGCCCTATAATTGTTTCACCAATCAACTTCTCTGCTCTTTACTGCACACTCCACACCCCGCCCCCCCAACCTTCTGTCTCTGACTCCTCATCTTTTTTCTCCAGCCGCGATGAAGGGTCTTGGTCAAATCGTTGACTATACTCTTTTGCATAGATGCTACCGGTCCTGTTGAGTTCCTCCAGCATTTTGTGTGTGAAGCACGTATAGAATATCAATAAAATACAATCACACAGAATATATATGTATGTAGTCCAGATCCTGAGTCCATTGTTCTGCCAAGTGAACAGTGGGGGAAAGCACCAGCTCCAGGCCGAACGCTGTGCCACACCACCTCGGTGGAGTGTACCGGCTCCGATGCCTCTCTCCTTGTGGCTCTAAACAGGCAACACCTGAGTCCAATAGAATGCCACCAAAATCTGCAGTCTACCTCAATATAGCTTACTTTCTGCCAACCGGACACAAGGGCAAGGGGGCAGCGCCATCCCCATTGGAGTGCACCAGCTGTGGCGCCTCTCTCTTGATGGCTGCAGACGGGTAACACCAAGACTGAAGTGTAGTCCTCGCTACAGTCAAGGCCATACAGCTCCCCCACTATCTGCCGCTGCTCACCGCAATTGAACTTGCAGCATTCCATATTACCAATGTCAACAAGAGTCTTGTGATCACAAAATAAGCAACCAAGAAAGTCACTCGCTGTTAGACTGTATGCCTCCTTCATCTCAGGCAGCAGCACATAGCGCAGCTCCTTCCTTTTCTCTGCCAGCGAGCAACTCGCTGATGGGGTAGACCCGCAGTACTTTAAGCTCTTAATATTCAACAGGATCTTGCGATCATTAAAAATACATTTAAATATGACAGTAGCACCTTTTGTTGACCTCATAGAAGCCGCTGAGATCGAACACACCGCCATCTTACCAGATGATGTCTTCAGTGATGGGATCTGGCACTAACAATTATTTCATGGTCAAAGTCACTTCGATCACATTTCTTCCCCATTCTGATGTTTAGTCTGAACAACAACCGAACCTACTTCAAAACTGAATATATTCTCCAGTGTTCTTGTATTCATTGTCTCAACTGATGGAGGCCAGAACCCCATATGTGTTCCTCACCACAATATCTACCTGTGCTGCCACCTTCCAGGATCTTTGGACCTTGCATTTTGACTTGTTTTGCTTGTGAATCTTGAGGTAGAAATGTGAGAAAGACTAAGGAGCTGGTGGTAGACCTGAGGAGAGCTAAGGCACCAGTGACCCCTGTTTCCATCCAGGGGGTCAAGGTGGACATGGTGGAGGATTACAGATACCAACTGGGGATACGAATTGACAATAAACTGGACTGGTCAAAGAACACTGAAGCTGTCTACAAGAAGGATCAGAGCCGTCTGTATCTCCTGAGGAGACTGAGGTCCTTTAACATCTATTGGACGATGCTGAGGATGTCCTACGAGTCTGTGGTGGCCAGTGCGATTATGTTTGCTGTTGTGTGCTGGGGCAGCAGGCTGAGGGTAGCAGACACCAACAGAATCAACAAACTCATTCGTAAGGCCAGTGATGTTGTGGGGATGGAACTGGACTCTCTGACAGTGGTGTCTGAAAAGAGGATGCTGTCCAAGTTGCATGCCATCTTGGACAATGTCTCCCATCCACTACATAATGTACTGGTTGGGAACAGGAGTACATTCAGCCAGAGACTCAACACAGAGATGCAACACAGAACGTCATAGGAGGTCATTCCTGCCTGTGGCCATCAAACTTCACAACTCCTCCCTTGGAGGGTTAGACACCCTGAGCTAATAGGCTGGTCCTAATTTACTGGCATAATTTACATATTACTATTTATTTATTTATGGTGCAACTGTAATGAAAACCAATTTCCCGGGGGATCAATAAAGTATGACTATGACTATGAAAGAGGCTGTGTGAATCAGGGAGATTGCAATGTTGGAAGCAGTGGATTCAGGAAATGACTCCTGTGACTATTTATGACTGTTTACTACGTCTTTCTCTCAATTTACATGTCAAAACTATTTCCATTGGCATGATTTCTGCAACAGTGTCAGGTATATCCACTTTTGTTTTGCATTTTAGTAATACTGAAACAACAGCAAACTCTGTACATGTGTAAGCTTGTAGATATATATTTGATAAAAATGCTCCATCTGACCACAGATCTTTCCAAATAATGAAGGTAAATCTACTTCCTGGAGATTTCTGATAAAGTATTTCAAACTTGGTGAAGAACTGTGAAAGCCATTGAACATGGAACATAGAATAGTACAGCACATTACAGACCCTTCGGCCCACAATGTTGTGCCGACCCTCAAACCCTGCCTCCCATATAACCCCCCACCTTAAATTCCTCCATATACCTGTCTAGTAGTCTCTTAAACTTCACGAGTGTATCTGCCTCCACCACTGACTCAGACAGTGCATTCCACGCACCAACCACTCTGAGTAAAAACCTTCCTTTAATATCCCCCTTGAACTTCCCACCCCTTACCTTAAAGCCATGTCCTCTTGTATTGAGCAGTGGTGCCCTGGGGAAGAGGCACTGGCTATCCACTCTTATCTATTCCTTTTATTATCTTGTACACGTCTATCATGTCTCCTCTCATCCTCCTCCTCTCCAAAGAGTAAAGCCCTAGCTCCCTTAATCTCTGATCATAATCCATACTCTCCAAACCAGGCAGCATCCTGGTAAATCTCCTCTGTACACTTTCCAATGCTTCCACATCCTTCCTATAGTGAGGTGACTAGAACTGGACACAGTACTCCAAGTGTGGCCTAACCAGAGTTTTATAGAGCTGCATCATTACATCGTGACTGTTAAACTCTATCCCTCGATTTATGAAAGCTAACACCCCATAAGCTTTCTTAACTACCCTATCTACCAGTGAGTCAACTTTCGGGGATCTGTGGACATGTTCCCCCAGATCTCTCTGCTCCTCCACACTACCAAGTATCCTGCCATTTACTTTGTACTCTGCCTTGGAGTTTGTCCTTCCGAAGTGTACCACCTCACACTTCTCCGGGTTGAGCTCCATCTGCCACTTCTCAGCCCACTTCTGCATCCTATCAATGTCTCTCTGCAATCTTCAACAATCCTCTATACTATCTACAACACCACCAACCTTTGTGTCATCTGCAAACTTGCCAACCCCTCCCCCACCCCCACATCCAGGTCGTTAATAAAAATCACGAAAAGTAGAGGTCCCAGAACAGAACCTTGTGGGACACCACTCGTCACAATCCTCCAATCTGAATGTACTCCCTCCACCACCACCCTCTGCCTTCTGCAGGCAAGCCAATTCTGAATCCACCTGGCCAAACTTCCCTGGATCCCATGCCTTCTGACTTTCTGAATAAGCCTACCGTGTGGAACCTTGTCAAATGCCTTACTAAAATCCATATAGATCGCATCCACTGCACTACCCTCATCTATATGCCTGGTCACCTCCTCAAAGAACTCTATCAGGCTTGTTAGACATGATCTGCCCTTCACAAAGCCACGCTGACTGTCCCTGATCAGACCATGATTCTCTAAATGCCTATAGATCCTATCTCTAAGAATCTTTTCCAACAGCTTTCCCACCACAGACATAAGGCTCACTGGTGTATAATTACCCAGACATTGGGTTGCTGTTTTAGCTGATGTGGGAAAGCAGTAATCCTCACAGCTGTGACATTAAAGAAGCTCATTTTAAACAGCTCCTGGAAGATACCAGAATGTTTGGTGATGCTTTAAATTCTTCTAATATAGAGTACAGAAAATTAAATTTTTTATTGCACTGAGGTGTCTAAAGGGGAACTATTCTGTATTTACTCTGAAAACAAATACAAAGTTAGTAGAAGTGAGTCAAAACAGCATTGAGGTCATGGACCATATATTGATTACAGAGAAGGGATTGTTTGCTGCCTTGAGGCAAGTTAGGGTGAACAAATCCCCTAAGGTGTTCCCTCAGACCTTGTGGGAGCCTAGTGCAGAAATTACAGGAGCCCTAGCAGAGATATTGAAAGCAACACACACAAAAGTTGCTGGTGAATGCAGCAGGCCAGGCAGCCTTGAAAACATCCTAGCCACAGGTGAGGTACCAGAGAAATGGTAGATAGCTAATGTTGTTCTGTTGCTTAATAAAGGATAAGCTAAGAGATTATAGGCTGGTGAGCCTAACATCAGTAGTGGAAAGGGTTTTGAAAGTTATTCTAAGAGACTGGATATGTGAATATTTGGGTAGACAGGAACTGATTAGGGATAGTCACATGCCTTTATGCCTGGTAGGTCATGTCCAACTGATCTTATAGTTTTTTGAGAAAGTTACCAGAAAAGTTGATGAAGGCAAGGCAATGTGTTGGTTAAGAAGGTTCAGTTGCTTGGCATTCAGGATGAGGTAGTAAATTGGATGAGACGTTAGCTTCCCGGGAGAAGCCAGAGAGTGGTAATTAGATGGTTGCCTCTCCAATTGGCTGTGAGCTATGACAAGTGGTGTGCTGCAGGGGTTGTGCTGGGCCCATTGTTGTTTGGCATCTATATCAACAATCTGGATGATAGACAATGAACCAATGAACACTATCTCACTTTTGTTTTCTTTTGCTTGCTCCCTTTTTTGCACAACCTAATTTAATTGAGAAACATATACAGTTGCAAGAAAAAGTTTGTGAACCATTTGCAGTTATCTGGTTTTCTGCATTAATTACTCACAAAATGTGATCTGATCTTCATCTAAGTTACAACAAGTATGTGGGCCCTTCTATTTAATAACTGGTAGAACCTCCTTTAGCAGCAAATACCTCCACCAAATGTTTCCTGTAGCTGCTGATCAGACTTGCACAATAGCGAGGAGGAATTTTAGACCATTCCTCCAAACAAAACTGTTTCAGTTCAACAATATTTGTGGCAAACCTTGCATGAACAGCCATCTTCAGGTCATGCCACAGCATATCAATGGGTTTAAGAACTGGAATCTGACTGGCCTTTCCAAAGCACAAATTTTCTTCTTTTTAGACAGTTCTATTGTGCCTTAGCTAAAGATCAGATTACATTTTATAAGCAACTAATGCAGAAAACCAGCTAATTTCAAAGGGTTCACAAACTTTTTCTTGCAACTGTATGTCTTACTGTATTTTGTTGTTTTTTCATTATTATGTATTGCAATGTACTGCTGCCGTAAAACAACAAATTTCACAGCATATGCCAATGATATTAAACCTGAATCTGATTCTAAGTATTCTGTGCAGTGCTGGGCACCTCTGTACAGGAAAGATATCAGTAAGATTGAAAGAGTGCAACAAAAATTTACAAGGATTTTGCTAAGACTTGAGGAACTAAGTTATAGGGAAAGGTTGAATAGGCTATGTCATTATTCCTTGGAGGATAGGAGACTGGCAGGAGATATAATAAAGATATACAAAATTATGTGGAGTAGAGATAGGGTAAATTCAGGCAGGCCTTTTCCAGTGAGGTTGAGTGAGCCGAGAGCTCAAGGTCATGGGTTAAGAGTGAAAGGTGAAATGTTTAAGGCGAACGGGGGAAAGTGTGGAGTGATCTAACAGTAGATGTGGGTTTGATTTCAAAATTTAAGTGATATTTGGATGGGTGCATGGATGGTAGGGGTTTGTCTGGGAGCAGCTCGCTGAGGCTTGGCAGATTAACAGTTCAATATGGGTTGAATGGCCTGTTTCTATGCTACAGTCTTCTATGACTACGATTTCTGCAAAATATGAGCTTTGCACACAAAGTGCTGGAGGAACTCAGCAAGTTGGTCAGCATACCTGGAGGACAGTAAGCAGTCGACACTTTGGGCTGAGACCTTTCATCAGAACTGGTAAGGTCTTGGGCTGAAACGACTGTTTATTCCCTCCATTGATGCAGGACTAAAGGCTGATTTATACTTGTGCGTACAGGCTATGCTGCAGCGAGCATGCGTAGTTGTGTCTGCGTCGCTCTGCAGTTCACCACCAAAATGCTAGTTGGTGGTGGGGTTTCTGTGCCACTGTGAGTTTCTTTGAGAGAGACATGGAGGAGGAAATGCATTTCAAATATTTTCAGATGTCGGCAGGTAGATTTGACGATTTGGTTCATCGTCTCCAACCATTTATTTCGCATCAGTGTACAGACATGGCGGAGAAAAGCAACAGAAATGCGATGCTACCAAGCGGACCAGTCACAGTTGTTATGGTCTGCATCACCGTGACACGTGAGTTACATTTTTGGGGAGGTGCACATCACCCTATGGCGTAGGGTACGCAGTACCTATGGCATACATTTGACGCACAAGTATGAATCAGCCTTAACCTGCTGATTTTCCTCCAGCACTTTTTGTGTTGCTCAAGATTTCCAACATCTTCAGAATTTCTTTATTCTGAAGAATAAAGAAATTAAATGTGATTATTTTATCATATTAAATGATATTTAATAAATATGAAGCACTTTGTTAATTAAATATGAAGCACTTTGGCCATAAAGAGGTGTAAGGAAACAAAATACAAAGTCTTGAGTTGCATGAAAAGAACGGTATCGATATTGAAAATAAAATTAGGGGTATGGAAGGCAAAGAAATGAAGCAACATCAAATAAGGCAGGCATATGAGTTTTGGTATAAAACATGCTAGGATGATTTGGTAAGGTGGAGGCCATTAGTCAGGAGAGAGGAACAGTCCACATTTTGGCTTAAGAATATCCAGTTCAGCAGGACCAGTAGAAGTGAAAACCAGTGTTGCTGGCAGATAGGGCTAGAGAAAACAGGATATTTGTGATGAAGGATCCTTAAAAAATGTGTACACCTCGTAGCTATCACTTTAAAAGATAAAAAAACACTTGGAGACTGCAAATGTTTAAAAAATCAATTGAAACAAATGATGACCTAATCAGAGAACAGAAAGAACAAAAGCATGGCTGAAATTGAAATCCCATGTTCATTTGTTCTGCATTCACCCTATCCCTCTGAGCCTCACCATTTCATGTACCTATGCAAGATGCTGTTGTACGTGCCTGAAACAGATAGTGTAGCACAATTGGAATTCAGTTTCACCAGCATAGTGGACACCACCTCATCAGCACTGAATATCATTACTAAAGAAGAAGGAGTGCAAGTGAATCGCTGCTTCGTCTGGAAGGCAAGTTTAAATCCTTGCATGGTGGGAAAGGGAGAGGCAAAAGAGGAGTTTTTATATCTCCTACTGTTGCGTGGGATAGTGATGTAAATGCCATCCACAAAGAAGGCACACATTTCCTCTACTTAGAAGTTTTCTTCAATTCAGCATGTTATCTGAAATTTTGATAAAACTTACTTAGATGCGCAGTGAAGAGTATCCTATTATCACGTCCTGGTATGGAAGCACCCAGATTACTGAACAAGTTTGTTACGGTATAAAGCTGTGGAATGACTAGGACTGGAGCCCTTCATAACAATGAAAGTGAGTCTTCTATTTATAGTGTTTGTTGAATGTGAGATGGTGACAATTCATTTCTGGTAGTATGATAATCCCTTTGGATCTAATATCAAATGAACATCTTCTCACTTTTCATGGTGTACTTAGATTGATACCTAATTACTCACTGTCTTATGTGACTAAAGTGCATACAAATACAGGTGTCCCCCGCTTTTCGAACGTTCGCTTTACAAAACCTCGCTCTTACAAAAGACCTACATTAGTTACCTGTTTTCACTAACAGAAGGTGTTTTCACTGTTACGAAAAGAGGCAGCGCGTGTCCCGAGCAGCCAAGCTGCTCTCTGGAACTGCATTCTAGCCGGCATTGCTTAAACACGTGCCTGTGAGCAGCCGTTAGCAAGGTGAGTTCTGAGGTATCAGAAAAGCCTAAAAGAGCTCGTAAGGGTGTTACCCTTAGCGTAAAACTAGACATAATTAAGCGTTTCGATCGTGGTGAATGAAGTAAGGACAAGGTGAGTTTGGCTTGTGGAAGTTCACGAAGATGATGTTGAAGAGGTTTTGGCATCCCATGACCAAGGACTGATAGATGAAGAGCTGATGCAATTGGGAGAGGAAAGGATAACAACCGAAACCGAAAGCAGTAGCGAACAGACCGAAAGTGAAGTCGTCCAGCAACTGATCGTGAAGCAACTGCATGAGATTTTCACTGCAATGATTGCAGAAAAGTATGACTTTAATTTTGAAAGGGTACATAGGCTTAGGGCATATTTGCAGGATGATTTGAGTGCTTACAAAGAACCGTATGATAGAAAAATGCGCGAGGCTAAGCAGTCAAGCATACTGTCCTTTTTCAAGCCTTCCACATCAGCCACAGCAGAGGACAAACCTCGACCTTCGACGTCGAGGCAGGCAGACAGAGAAGCAGATGACCTGCCTGCCCTGATGGAAACAGATGACGATGAGATGACACCCTAGTGTCCCACCACCCCAAACCCCGGGCCGCGGACCGAGACATTGCCGCGGAGAATGCAGCGATATCCGGGACGCACCCAATACATCTTTAAGAAAAAAGCCGAAATAAACAAGCTAATTAATTAGGTGCCGTTTGGCACGTAAATGTCGGCCCAGATCAGAGGCGATTGCCGATTGCGTTGCCGCTGATCTGGGCCAGCATTTACATGCTGGGTGGCACCTAATTAATTAGCTTGTTTATTTCGGCTTTTTTCTTAAAGATGTGCTGGGTGCATCCGGGCTACCACTGCACCACTGCATTCTCCGCAGATCGGTATCGGTCGGCGGCCTGGAGGTTGGGGACCACTGCACCACCCCAACCTCCAACGACTCAGCCTAACACACCATCATCAGTGTGCTCAGCGCTGTCTTCCCGATTCCGGTAAGTGATACTACACTGTCCGTACATTATTTCTACTTTATATAGGCTGTGTATTTTTATTTGTTATTTGATGTGATTTGGCAGCTTCATAGCTTAAAGGTTACTGGAGAGAGTGTTTCTGCCAAGAGCGCTTGTGCCATGTTTCTGCTGAGAATGCTTGCACCGTGTTTCTGCTGAGAGCACTTGTGTGAGATTTTCGCTACGGAGAACAATGCGGCAATGATTGTAGAAAAGTATTTCTACTTTACATAGGCTGTGTATTTATCATATCATTCCTGCTTTTACTATATGTTACTGTTATTTTAGATTTTATGTGTTATTAGGCATGATTTGGTAGGTTATTTTTTGGGCCTGCGAACGCTCACAAATTTTTCCCATATAAATAAATGGTAATTGGTTCTTCGCTTTACGACATTCTGGCTTTACAATTCTGGTCTGTAGCTTGGTCTTCAAAGATTGGGCAAGTTGAGGGCAGGAGGTACATTTTAGCATTTCAGATTGACTATTTTCCAGTCCTGAAGAGGTGCACTTGACTTGAAGGGTTGTCTCAGTTTCTATCTCCACAGAGGCTGTAAAACTTGCTGAATACGTCCAGTATTCAGTTTTTGGTTTGGATTTCCATCATCTATATTTTTTTAAGCTTGGTTTGTTGTGGATCTGAAAATTGTGCACAGAAAAATGCAGATGCTAGGGTCAGTTGTAGAGAGCTGTGGAGTAAAGGCAAGTAAATGAATGGAAGTGGAAATCAGCTATCTTTGGGTGAACTTGTGGCCACCTATATTTTTGTTTAACACTAGTGCCACCAATGTGTGTGATTTCAATACTGTTCAAAGCACAGATAGTTAAAGAAAGCAGTTTCTTTGTTTTGATCCAAAGGCCATACATGATAGATGGTCATTTACTGCTGTGCAAAACCACCCTTATTAAGAAGAAAGGCATTCAAGACTCTTATTATCCCAAAATCACATACATTCTTTATCTCCGCACTTCACAACACACAGCAGAGGAATTAGGGGACCAGAGATCATTGGGGGTTGTGGTTTTGTGATCTGGGACGTGAAAAGTGTCATCTTTACGACGCCATTTTAATTAGCCTCCGCAGAACATAAAAGTCGAAACCCCCTTACACTAGTAATGTGATTTAGGATGAGTAGATGATCAACTTGGTCCCTTTATGCTGAGATTAAGACCAATCTCAATTTTAAATTCATGGCTACGTTCCTGTTTACCTCTCCCCTCACGCCTTCCCAAGTAACTTTGCCCCCTCTTGCTTATAAAGAATCTGACTAACTCTGAACTTCATATATATTCAAGGACACCAAAATATCCTACCCTTTGAGAAAGGGAGTTCCAAAGGCAGAAAACTCCCAGTGAAAAAAACTTTGCCTCATCCCTCTTTAAAAGGTGACTTCTTGTTCTAGATTCTCTCACAAAAGGAAATTTCTCTCTATCTCCTCCCTTCAAGAGTATTGTGAGCAGTTTTGGGCTCCTTATCTCAGAAAAGATGTGCTGGCATTGAAAAAGATCCAGAATAGGTTCATGAGAATGATTACGACCCTGGGCCTCTACTTGCTGGAGTTTAGAATAATGGGCCGGGGGTGGGGGGGGGTGCGGAGGTGGGTTCTCATTGAAAAGTTTAGATAGAGTGGATGTGGGGAGGATGAGAGGGATGTCCATTTGGAATAGAGATGGAAGAATTTTGTTAGCCTGAGGGTAGTGAATCTGTAGAAGTCATTGCCACAGGTGGCTGTGGAGACTAAGTCATTGTGTATATTTAAAGTGAAAGTTAATAGGTTCTTGATTAGTCAGGGTGTCAAAGGTTACAAAGAGAAGCAGGTGAATGAGTTTGAGAGGGATAATTCCGTCAGCCACGATGGAATGGTGAAGCAGACCTGATGGGCCAAGTGGTCTATTCCCATGTCTCAACACACATCAAAGTTGCTGCCTGGCCTGCTGCATTCACCAGCAACTTTGATGTGTGTTGCTTGAATTTTCAGCATCTGCAGAATTCCTTGTGTTTGCGTTTTTATATTCCTATGTCTTATGGGCACTTCCCATTCCCATTCTGACGTCAGTTCATGGCTTCCTCTACTGTTGTGATGAGGCCACACTCAGGTTGGAGAAGCAACACCTTATATTCCATTTGAGTAGCCTCCAAACTGATGGCATGAACGTTGATTTCTCGAACTTCCAGTAATGTCTCTCCTCCTCCCCCCACCCAACCATTCCCCATTCCCATTTCCCTCTCTCACCTTATCTTCTTATCTGCCCATCACCTCCCACTGGTGCTCCTCCCCATTACTTTCTTCCATGGCCTTCCGTCCTCTCCTATCAGACAACCCCTTCTCCAGTCCTGTATCTCTTTCACTAATCAACTTCTCAGCTCTTTACTTAACCCCTGTGCCCCTCCCAGTTTCACTGATCACCTTCTTCCCCTTCCCCCACCTTCTTCCCCTTCCCCCACCTTCTTATTCTGTTACTCATCATTTTTTTAATCCAATACTGATAAAGGGTCTCGGCCCAAAATGTCGACTGTACTTTTCCATAGATGCACCTGTCCTGCTGAGTTCCTCCAGCATTTTGTGTGTGTTGCTTGGATTTCCAGCATCTGCGGATTTTCTCTTGTTTGTGTTTCATAATAACTTGATGATTGATCTAATGATGGATTGTGTGGTCAGATAATTATTCACACATCCAGTGAAGTACTGTTTTTCATCAATACATTGATGCAATCCAATTATAGTAAGTTTAAAGTCTAAAAGCTAACTTCCTCTATTTGATTAAAAACAAATTGCATCACTGTATATTGTGTAGGTACATCCGATGTTTCCAGTGCAGGTTAAGGAAGTGTATCCTTTTACCTCATCGGTAATGGAATGAATGATTAATTCAGCCACCTATCAGCTTTCTCCTTCTGTTTGCCTATCACAAATTCTTCCCATCTCAAAACTTCCTTTAGAATTACCCCCAGGCTGCTTACCATGTTTTGTATATCTTTTATGTTTATTGAACATGCTCAGAATCAAGTAGGTGATTTTGTTGCATTTTTAAAGCCCAAAATGTATTAATTCTAATCTCTTCACCTTGGACTGAATTAATCCATGTCTCTCTCAAGTTCAAGAAAACCAGGTGATAAAGTGCAAAAATTACCATAAGATATAGGAGCAGTATTAGGCCATTTGACCCATCGAGTCTACTCCGTCGTTTCATCGTGGCTGATCCAATTCCCTCTCAGCCCCAATCTTCTGCCTTCTCTGTTGTTGGTACATATGGTATCAACGACATAGGTAGGAAAAGGGAGGCGGTTCTGAAAACAGACTATAGGGAGTTAGGAAGGAATTTGAGAAACAGAACCTCAAAGGTAGTAAGCTCGGGATTACTGCCTGTGCCACGTGGGGCAGAATGAGGTGGGGGATAAATGCATGTGTGAGGGATTGGAGCAGGTGGCAGGGATTCAGATTTCTGGATCATTTGGACCTCTTTTGGGGCAAGTGTGACCTGTACAAAAAGGATGGGTTGCACTTGAATCCAAGGGGGACCAATTTCCTAGCAGGAGGTTTGCTAAGGCTATTGGGGAGAGTTTAAATAGAATTGCTGGGGGGTAGGAACTGAACTGTTGTGATGGAGGAAAGGGAGGTTGTCTCACAAATAGAGAAAGCTTGGAGACAGTGCGAGAGGGAGGATAGGCAGGTGATAGAGAAGGTATGCGCTCAGACTGATGGTTTCAGATGTGTCTATTTTAATGCAAGGAGTATTATGAACAAAGCGGATGAGCTTAGAGCATGGATCAGCACTTGGAACTATGATGTTGTGGCCATTACAGAGACTTGGATGGTGCAGTAACAGGAATGGCTACTTCAAGTGCCAGGCTTTCGATATTTCAGAAAGGACAGGGAGGGAGGCAAAAGGGGTGGGGTTGTGGCACTGTTGATCAGGGATAGTGTCACGGCTGCAGAAAAGGAGGAAGTCATGGAGGAGTTGTCTACGGAATCTCTGTTGTTGGAAGTTAGGAATAGGAAAGGGTCAATAACTCTACTGGATGTTTTTTTATAGACTACCCAATAGTAACAGGGACATTGAGGAGCAGATAGGGAGACAGATTCTGCAAAGGTGTAATAAAAATGGGGTTGTTGTGGTGGGAGATTTTGATTTCGCAAATAGTGATTGACATCTCCCTAGAGTGAGGGGTTTAGATGAGGTGGAGTTTGTTAGGTGTGTTCAGGAAGGTTTCTTGACACAATATGTAGATAAACCTATAAGAGGAGAGGCTGTACTTGATCTGGTATTGGGAAATGGACCTAGTCAGGTGTCAGGTCTCTCAGTGAGAGAGCATTTTGGAGATAGTGATCACAATTCTATCTCCTTTACCATAGCATTGGAGAGGGATAAGAACAGACGAGTTAGAGAAACTTTTAATTGGAGTAAGGGGAAATATGAGGCTATTAGGCAGGAACTTGGAAGCATAAATTGGAAACAGATGTTCTCAGGGAAATGTACAGAAGAAAGTGGCAAATGTTCAAGGGATGTTTGTGTGGGGTTCTGCGCAGGTACGTTCCGGTGAGACAGGGAAAGGATGATAGGGTACAGGGAACATGGTGTACAAAGGCTGTTGTAAACCTAGTGAAGAGGAAAAGAAGAACTTACGAAAGGTTCAAAAAACTAGGTAATGATAGAGATCTAGAAGATTATAAGGCTAGCAGGAAGGAGCTTAAGAAGGAAATCAGGAGCCAGAAGGGGCCATGAGAAGTCCTTAGCAGATAGGATTAGGGAAACCCAAGGCATTCTACAAGTATGTGAAGAGCAAAAGGATAAAACGTGAGAGAATAGGACCAATCAAGTGTGACCGTGGAAAAGTGTGTATGGAACCGGAGGAGGTAACAGAGGTACTTAATGAATACTTTGCTTCAGTATTCACTATGGAAAAGGATCTTGGCGATTATATGGATGACTTGCAGCGGACTGGAAAGCTTGAGTATGTGGCTATTAAGGAAGACGATGTGCTGGAGCTTTTGGAAAGCATCAAGTTGGATGAGTCACCGGGACCAGACAGGATGTAACCCAGGCTACTGTGGGAAGCGAGGGAGGAGATTGCTGAGCCTCTGGCAATGATCTTTGCATCATCAATGTGGACGGGAGAGGTTCCGGAGGATTGGAGGGTTGTGGATGTTGTTCCCTTATTCAAGAAAGGGAGTAGAGATATCCCGGGAAATTAAAGGCCAATGAGTCTTACTTCAGTTGTTGCTGATGGAGAAGTTGATGGAGAAGATCCTGAGAGGCAGGATTTATGAACATTTGAAGAGGCATAACATGATTAAGGAATACTCAGAATGGCTTTGTCAAAGGTAGGTCATGCCTTCCGAGCCTGATTGAATTTTTTGAGGATGTGACTAAACACATTGGTGAAGGTAGAGCCGTAGATGTAGTGTATATGGATTTTAGCAAAGCATTTGCTAAGGTACCCCATGCAAGGCTTATTGAGAAGTAAGAAGGTATGGGATCCCAGTGGACAGTGCTTTGTGGATCTAGAACTGGTTTGCCCAAAGAAGGCAAAGAGTGGTTGTAGAAGGTCATATTCAGCATGGAGGTCGGTGACCAGTGTATGCCTCAGGGATTTGTTCTGGGACCCCTGCGCTTCGTGATTTTTATAAATGACCTGGATGAGGAAATGGAGGGATGGGTTGGTAAGTTTGCTGATGACACAAAGGTTGGGGGTGTTGTGGATAGTGTGGAGGGCTGTCAGAGGTTACAGCAGTACGTTGATAGGATGCAGATTGAGTTCAACCCAGATAAGTGTGAGGTTGTTCATTTAAGTAGGTCAAGTATGATGGCAGAATATAGCATTAATGGTAAGACGCTTGGCAGTGTGGAGGATCAAAGAGATCTTGGGGTCCAAGTACATAAGACACTCAAAGCTGCTACACAGGTTGGCCAGCACAAGAGGGTATGGTTTTAAGGTACTTGGAAGTAAGTACAGAGGAGACGTCAGGGGTAAGTTTCTCACACAGAGAATGGTGAGTGTGTGGAATGGGCTGCCGGCAGCGGCGGTGGTGGAGGCAGATACGATAGGGTCTTTTAAGAGACTCCTGGGTAGGTACATGGATCTTAGAAAAATAGAGGGCTATGGGTAAGCCTAGGTAGTTCTATGGTAAGGACATGTTCGGCACAGCTTTGTGGGCCGAAGGGCCTGTATTGTGCTGTAGGGTTTCTATGTTTCTCCCCATATCCCTTCATGCCCTGACCAAACATGAATCCGTCAACCTTTGCCTTAAATATATGTAAAGACTTGGCCTCCATATCTGCCTGTGGCAAAGAATTCCATAGATTCACCACTCTTTTTCCACAGTTTTTAAATGCTTTAAAACTTGACAGCGGATCAGTCTGTATCTTGTTAACTTTGTTTCACTTTTAGTGAATGCTACCTGATCTGCAGGTTACTTGTATGTTTATTTTTGTGATTTTCAACGTCAGCAGTATTTTTTCAAGATTCAACATGGTTTAATGTCATTTTCTGTACACAAGTGGAAAGGAGAATAAAATATTGTTACTCCAAATGCAATGCAGCATAACAAAATCCTCAAAAGATAACACAAATAATAATTAAAACACAGTAAGTATAAATACCTAAGATAGCTTATATGCATTGATATGGCTCCCACACAGGCCATGCTCTCTTCTCACTATTGCCATCAGGAAGAATGTACAGGAGCCTCAGGACTCACACCATCACTGAACTGTTCCTCCAAATTCTGGACTCACTTTCAAGGACTTTACATCTCATGTTCTTGATATTTATTGCTTATTTATTTTTTATTATAATTTTTTTCTTTCTTTTTATACTTGCACAGTTTTTTTTGCACATTGGTTGTTGTCCATCCTGTTGAGTGCAGTCTTTCATTGATTCTATTGTGTTTCTCGTGTTTACTGTGAATGCCCGCAAGAAAATGAATCCTGGAGTTGTATGTGAGTGTGTATATATACTTTGATAATAAATTTACTTTGAACTTTGATTGTATGTCCATAAAGTGAGGCTAGGCCCAGGAGTGTCTAATTGTAAGGTACTTTTTTTTACTTTCACTTTTTGACTTGTACTTCAGCCTGACCCTGAGAGTATTAGTCTTTTTTTCCCTTATCCAGAAACAATAGTGATAAATGAAGAAGTGTGTTCCAAATCCAGTGAGCTCTTGCCAAGTCTTCCCTTGCCATTTCTTTAACCTGAATAAAAGATCATTCGAACAAGCATTTAACAAAGAAAAAATCTTGAGTTGAGTAAGGAAGCTACAAAAGCTGCATGATTTGATTTGTTTTTTTATCATATTCTGGGAAGAACTGAGAAGTTGTGTTCTGGAATCATTCTACTTTCACCCATTTCAGTGACAAACAACCAATCTATTGTTACCAGATCCAGGCTGTTTAAAGAATTCTAATCTTTTTCTCCAGAAGAGAGTTCCAGACAATAAGATAATTTATTATTAAATAGTTTATGTATGACTATCCATTTCCAGGGTGTTTTGCCTTAGAATTAACCTCTGACTTCTTTGTTTTTGTCAATGAGTAAATTTCCTCTAAAGCTTGCAGTAACAATATATATCTCACAGAGCAAATTAAGTAATGTGACTTTGTCACAAGCAGCTATAAAATTTAATCTAAACTCCCCCTTCACTTTCCTTCCTATTTCTTGAAAATGATGAATGCTAATGTAATTTTGTGTATGATCCCAAATGCATGACACAGAACACGCTACTACAGATTGTCCTGTAGATGGGTGAAATTGGTAAACACCCTAATGAAATGTCCCATCTGAACTGGTATGTGGAAGAGCTTGATTCCTTTGATAGAAAGGAATGAGACACATAAAGCTTGACGTAAGCTGTACCTACAGTGTCATGCAAAAGTCTGGGCAACCCGGTCAGAATTTCTGTAACTGTGAATAGCTAAGCAAGTAAAAGATGACCTGATTTCCAAAAGGCATAAGGTTAAAGACGACACATTTCTTTAATATTTTAAGCAAGATTACTTCTTTTATTTCCACGTTTTACATTTTCAAAATAACAAAAAAGGAAAAGGGCCCAAAGCAAAAGTTTGGGCACCCTGCATGGTCAGTACTTAGTAATACCCCCTTTAGCAAGTATTACAGCTTGTAAACAATTTCTGTAGCCAGCTAAGAGTCTTTCAATTCTTGTTTGGGGGATTTTCGCCCATTCTTCCTTGCAGAGTCTTCTAGTTCTGTGAGATTCTTGGGCCGTCTTGCATGCATTGCTCTTTTGAGATCTAACCACAGATTTTCGATGATGTTTAGGTCAGGGGACTGCGAAGGCCATGGCAAAACCTTCAGCTTGCACCTCTTGAGGTAGTCCATTGCGGATTTTGAGGTGTGTTTAGGTTCATTATTCTGTCGTAGAAACCATCCTCTTCATCTTCAGCTTTTTTACAGACGGTGTGATGTTTGCTTCCAGAATTTGCTGGTATTTAATTGAATTCATTCTTCCCTCTACCAGTGAAATGTTCCCCATGCTACTGGCTGCAACACAAGCCCAAAGCATAATCGATCCACCCCTGTGCTTAACAGTTGGAGAATTGTTCTTTTTATGAAATTCTGCACCCTTTTTTCTCCAAACATACATTTGCTCATTACAACCAGTAAGTTCTATTTTAACTTCATCAGTCCACAGGACTTGTTTCCAAAATGCATCAGGCTTGTTTAGGTGTTCCTTTGCAAACTTCTGGCGCTGAATTTTGTGGTGAGGACGCAGGAAGGGTTTTCTTCTGATGACTCTTCCTGAAGGTCTTTTGCAGTCAAACGAGGGTTTTGATTTGCCTTTCTAGCAATCCTACGAGCAGTTCTCTCAGAAAGTTTTCTTGGTCTTCCAGACCTCAACTTGACCTCTACCATTCCTGTTAACTGCCATTTCTTAATTACATTATGAACTGAAGAAACGGCTACCTGAAAACTCTTTGCTATCCATACACTACTAAAACTCTCATGCTCTGTTTGTCTGTTTGTGACCTCCAATTAGCACAAACAGTGCATTACAGCAGCACTATTTTTGGCTAAATTGACTTAAAATGCGCTAACTTACAGAATGCAGGCAAAGTTCAAGGTTATATATTCGTTTAAAATTGCTCGCTCGCCAAAATCAACAGCCCTGCTTTCACCTGAGAGCCAATGTCAGCCATGATGGAAACCGCGACGCATGCGCACGGCCAGCCTCAGAAGTGACTCACGATGCTCACAGTAGTGACACCAACCGGAGCAAAAGGACAGGGCAGCTCTATTTCGAGGGGTTACATTCTGCTAATCACCATCAGCATGTGCAGGGTTGGGACAGATCAAACTGCCACCTATCGAGACGCCCATCAAACCTTTTTCTGCGGTCAAAGTACAGCAGTGACTATATCATGTCCATTTAGGACAGCGCCAACCACATCATCAGGAATAATCAGCATCCTGGAGGCTGCGGTGTAACTATCCCAGCATTAGGGTAAAGAAAATATGGTCAGCCTAATTATGCCGCGTGGAAAGAGAAGAGGGATATTATGGTCAAGAGATGACACCAACCATCGTCGGAAAGTGGCAAGGAGAGGGAGAGAACAAGAATTGGATGAGGCCAGGGCCACAGAATGCCAGGATCAAAGAGTCAGGACAAAAAAGAAGAGACAGAGGAGGAGAGGCATGCACGTCTGCAAAATGACAACAACTGGCGTAGGAGGAGGAGAGAGGAAGAGACAAAGGAACTGAGAAATGCACGTCTCCAGGATCAGAGACAAAGAAGAAACAGCAGAAGAGATGAAGAGACGGCGGATTAAAGGACTGCATGTCTCCAGAATGACACGAGGGTGGCAGATCAACCAGAAATAATGCCATCAAAAATGTCCTTCGTTAAACAAGGAGGAGCTATATTTGCCTTGCTACGCGCCATTCTTCTTTAAGAAATTGAGGTTTTCTTCTTCAATTTCCAAAGCAAAGGGATACCAATAGCATTCAGGAAAATTTAATGTTCATTCTGGTCACATCAGACTGCACTACCCTTCTCTCAAAGGGTGCCCCAACAGGTCACCCTGTTGTCTAGTCTTCTTATAGCCTTTTCCTGCTTTGTGGGCATCATTTATTTTAATTCTCAGAGTGCTAGGTGGCTGCTTAGAGAGGCCCATGGCTGCTGATTGTTGGGACAAGGTTTGAGGAGTCAGGGTATTTATAAAGCTTTGAAATTTGCATCACCTGGCCTTTCCTAACGATGACTGTGAACAAGCCATAGCCCTAACAAGCTAATTAAGGTCTGAGACCTTGGTAAAAGTTATCTGAGAGCTCAAATCTCTTGGGGTGCCCAAACTTTTGCATGGTGTTCCTTTCCTTTTATAACCATATAACAATTACAGTACAGAAATAGGCTATCTCGGCCCTTCTAGTCCATGCCGAACTCTTACTGTCACCTAGTCCCACTGACCTGCACTCAGCCCATAACCCTCCATTCCTTTCCTGTCCATATAGTTGTCCGATTTAACTTTAAACGACAACATCGAACCTGCCTCAACCACTTCTGCTGGAAGCTCGTTCCACACAGCTACCACTCTCTGAGTAAAGAAGTTCCCCCTCATGTTACCCCTAAACTTTTGCCCTTTAACTCTCAACTCATGTCCTCTTGTTTGAATCTACCCCACTCTCAATGGAAAAAGCCTATCCATGTCAACTCTATCTGTTCCCCTCATAATTTTAAATACCTCTATCAATTTTCACTCTAAAATTGTTAAAACAAAAAAAATACACTAATCTTGCTTAAAATATTAAAGAAATTTGTCATCTTTAACTTTGTCTTTTTGGAAATCAGATCATCTTTTACTCGCTTAGCTATTCACAGTAACAGAAATTTGACCGAGGTGCCCAAAGTTTTGCATGCCACTGTAGCTAACTAAAAAATACGAGATCTCTTAATGAAACTCAGGAAAGGTTGGTGCCCTGCTCATGACTGTTTGCACCACTCCCATCAGGGAGGAGGCTACATAGAATCACTAGACTCAAAAACAGTTACCTTGCCCAAGCAGTAAGGTTGATCAACACCTTCACCCACTAACCCACCTCTTCACACCCCCAACCTGTTAGAGTCACCTTATGTATAGATACTCCTGTGCCTAATGTCACTTTGTGGACATAAAATCTATCCTATTTATGTATTTATATTTATTGTATTTTTTTTATTATTGTATTCTTTATCTTCCTGTGCTGATTTTTTTTTGTGTTGCATTGGAGCCAGGGTAATAATTACTTGTACTCATTTACGCTAGTGTGCTGGAAATGACATTAAACAGTCTTGAATTTCTTAAGATAATTAACAGCTGTGTGATGGGAGCTTGCACGCTGGAGTAAAATGAGACTCCGCAATCTGTAATGAAGCTGTACTGTGAATTCATCAACAAGACACAAACCATTATCGTTCTGGTCAATAGTAAGTACTGCAATCTGGAGACATCTGAGGCAACTGAAGAGAGTGAACCATTTCATATACGGTCATTGACTTCAAATGTTAAGTTTTCTTGTGTTAAGTCATGCCAAAGGGTTTCGGCCCATTCCAAAGAGAAAACCCCTAGCTCACTGAACATCTCATATTGTTCTCTTAGGTTTTTGCATAAGTTTGGAAAACCAAGTGTAATTATAAACTAGTTCCCATTACAAAGGCGGACTAGATGTGTGAATTAAAATGTCAAATCTCTGCACTGTGGTTCAGTTATCTTCTTTGGCTCTTCTAGGATGTCAGTGATGGAGATCCACTTTAAATCAGAATTCTTCTCATTTACTGACCATATTCCCCTGCCTCCATTCGTCGAAAACAGATTTTCCCAACTTGCAAAGGGATTGCTGAAAGGTATAAATGGTGAAAAGAGAAGTATGTTGGAAGCAACTAGCATAATCTTATAAACTTAAATCATGTGTTCCCTCAGCCTCTAATACAGAGAAAACAACCCAAGTTTGTCCAATCTCTCCTTATAGCTTATACCTTTTAATCTTGGCAGCATCTTGGTAAACCTCCTCTGCACCCTTTCTAAGGCTCCACATGCTTGCTGTAATGGGCAAACAAAATTGCAGTCTAATCCAAGTTGGGTATAGCTGTAACATAACTTCCCAGCTCTTGAACTCAGTGCAAGTTTTTCCTCTTACATTTGATCACCTAAAGTGTGGCATCTCACATTTGCTCAAATAATTCTTGACATTTTCTATATACAGAGGGCCTGGATAATTAGGACACTTCGGGACCAGTACATTTTGCCTAATTATGCAACCGCCCCAATTAGCCGAAGCTTCATGGAAGTAGGTTTTTAAGTTTTAAAAAAAGACAAACTACTGGCTAACTGAATAACAAATTATGTATTTTAATTAAATGCAGAATAAATTAGTAGTTTTAGTCAATGCTACTACAGTACTATAAAACTGTGTATTAGTAGAATAGTTATCGACTGAGGAATTCATCCAGTGTACACTGCCATGTTTTTTTGATTGACTGTAAATGAACAAAATTAGAGTTGACACCTAATGCATATCATGGACTGCATTCAAACAATGCTTTCAATGATTACATTCTCCAATTCTTCATAGTTCCTAACTTGTGAAAGTTGTAAAATTGTTTTATTTTCATTCCCAGCCGTTTATGGAATCTCAAAGCCTGAATGCTTGAAACCATAGTGAGCAAAACTGTTCTGAATTGTCTTACTGCTTATTTTTTGCCAACAGACAGTGACAAAATAATCACTACTTTTTGAACATAAACACACAACTGACACTATTTAAAAACTGTTTGCTCTAAGCACTGTGTCCTGTCTAACCACCATAACAGCTGATGCTGGTTAGAAACTGTTCAGCAACAGTTTCCTCCCAATTAAGTGATATAGTGTCCAAAATAAACTAAGGGAATCCCAGCTCTTTTCTCAATTTGTTTTTGTTCCTTTAAGAGTTGTCTCAAATAGTGGCTGTCCTGATTAACCAATGGTCCAATTAACTGGAATCCACTGTGTTAAATTGTTTAGTTACATATCAAAATGCAACTGAAAACTGCTGCCTACATCACCCCTCAATCCCTCCAGTCTTGCTTTTCTTGTCTCACTACATAGCAGAATTGACATCTGTTTGTTCGAACCCGACATAAAATCACTATAAATCAAACAATCTAAGCAAGGAGTCAACAGATCTCCCTGCTCCTACAATGTACTTGGCCTCATTGACACAAACACGAGGAAATCTGCAGATGCTGGAATTTCAAGCAGCACACATAAAAGTTGCTGGTGAACGCAGCAGACCAGGCAGCATCTCTAGGAAGAGGTACAGTCGATGTTTCGGGCCGAGACACTTCATCAGGACTAACTGAAAGAGGAGCTAGTAAGAGATTTGAAAATCTCTTACTATCTCTTCTTTCAGTGACTTTCAAATCTCTTACTAGCGCTTCTTTCAGTTAGTCCTGACAAAGGGCCTTGGCCCGAAACGTCCACTGTACCTCTTCCTAGAGATGCTGCCTGGCCTGCTGCGTTCACCAGCAACTTTTATGTGTGTTGCTTGGCCTGATTGACATAGGTTTGCCTTAATCCAAGCCAAACCCAACTGATTTCTTGCAGTCTGTTCGTAACCTGACACACAGAGCCTGAATCAGATTTGATATCACTGGCATATGTTGTGAAATTTGTTTTTATATATGTGTGTGTTATGCAAAAAAGACTGCAAAAAAAAAGAAACAAAATAAATATATATTTTGAACAGAGTACATGTGTTATCTGATGGTGGAGGGGAAGAAGCTGTTTCTAAAATGTTGAGTGTCTGTTTAGGCTCTTGTAACTCCTGCTTCATAGCGCCAATGAGAAGGCACATGTCCTGGGTAATAGGTGTCTGTAATGATGGATGCTTCTTTTTGAGGCATCACCTTTTGAAGGTGTCCTGGATGCTGTGGGGGGGGGGGTGCGGAATGCTGGTGCCCACGATGGAGCAGACTTGAGTTTACAACTTTCTTCAGCTTTTTCCAATCCTGTGCAGTGACACAATCAGGTCTTATAGGGATGGGGTTTGATGGGTTGGTTCTCGTGCAGAGTAGGTTAAATTTTGTCGTCCTCCTTCATTCTCCCTAAAATCCTAGTATACTAGGACAGCTATGGCTTCTCCATTCCAATTGCATAGCTCAGCTAAGTCTGTGTTGCTCCTGTTCCTTAAGTCTATCTCACTGTTCAGAACACTTAAAACTCTGAGTTGCAAATCTGCTGCTGTCTGTAAGTAGTTTGCACATTTTCCCCGTGCACACATAAATTTCCTCCAAGGGCTCTGATTTCTTCCCAAATTGCAAAGAAGTATGGCTCAGTAGGTTAATTGGTCACATGAGTGTAATTGGCTGGCACAGGCTCATTGGCCTGAAGTGGCCTGGTACTAGGCTGTATCTCATCGACACAGTCTTGTGTAGAGTGCATGTCAGAAATACCTGAACACGAGATTCTGCAGATGTTTCAGTTTTTCTGCCAGCGTTTTGTGTGTGTAGGCTCTTCTTTCGGTTGGTCCTGGCGAAGGGTCTCGGCCCGAATCATCGACTGTACCTCTTCCTATAGGTGCTGCCTGACCTGCTGCGTTCACCAGCAACTTTGATGTGTGTTGCTAGAAGTATTTCATTGTTGCCTTTACTGTTTGCGTCGGAATGAAATGCATCGTTTGCTGTTGGTTGGGCAGTGAAATAATTTACCATGGTGCACATTTCTGACTTCTTTCTTGCATTGCAATGGCTGTTCAGGCAAATTATTTATGATGGTGATAAATAGATAATAAATTAATCCCTGTGATCTCTCATTGCATCACGGTTTTCGGGGAAATAGGTTTTTCTTTCGTTCAGTTGAAGGACTTGTAATTGGACATCTAGAACGTTAGAATTCAGAAATCTCCAACCCGTTTGATTTGTGACCAAACTTTTATATGTTTTTTGACTAATTACCTTTACTTTGCAGGTCCCAAGGCTAGGTGCCTGTTTTTTAAAGTTTGCAGAAGGCACTTTATCACAGTCTTTGGTGTAATGCCACTCAGTAGTGACTTTTGATGCTTTGTAATGCGACCTGCGCGCAGATGTTACAGCATTGTTTGTTTGGCAGTGATTTAGTACTTAATAAAATATTTCATTATTCACTATGGTCCCCGGGAGAAAAGGTTAAAGACTTTAGCAAACAACATGCTGCAAAAATGCCTGTCCCCAGTAACTCATCCCAGTTGTTGGTTTAGATTGAAGTGTACTATTTAGTGGTTAGTGTTTATCCAGCTTTCTCTTCTCTGCTTGGCTCCAATCATATTCTCCTTAATCATGGAAGCATAACTACATAACAATCAAGATTTTAAAAAAATATCTGAGGTTAATTAATCTTCCCGCTTTCTACCTTCAGGCTTTTCAGGTAAATGTGCAACAGTTTGACGTAGCAAGGAAGAGTTATAGACATCCAGGTGTCTGAGGGTGGTGTCTCAATAGTCATAATAGGTGTTAGCACCAGCTAATTTACCACCACCCTACTCTATGACAGAAGTTTTATAATGTCATTTAATTCTCCACTTAAAATAACTATTTTCAATTGGGGCTGAAAATCAGGTATTCTACATCTTACCTGGAGGATGAACAGAATTGAACTCCTTTTGATAGCCCATCCTGACAGCCACTAAGTATATATTGTACAGCTAGAAACCAGTACTCTACACTGAATGGAATCTCAGAATGGAATCTTCCACACAAGCTTTGCACAATGTAGAGCAGGGGTTCCCAACCCGGGGTCCACGGACCCCATGGTTAATGGTAGGGATCCATAGCATAAAGAAGGTTGGGAACCCCTGATTTGGAGGCATAAAGCTGTATGGCATAGAAACAGATACTTCAGCCCGCTGCATCTATGCCAGCCATCATATACATCTACTGTCGCACACGATGTTAATGTAGTGGTTAACATGATGCTGTTACAGCTTAGGCCGTCAGCGTTCAGTTCCAGTGTCTTCTGCAAGCAAGTTTGTACATCCCTCCCATGTGTGCATGAGTTTCTTCCAGGTACTCTGGTTTCCTCCCACATTCCAAAGGCATACTGGTTAATTGGCCATTTTAAATTGTCCTGTAATTAAACGAGGGTTAAATTGGTGGGTTGCTGGGCGGTGCAGTTTGAAGGGCTGGAGGGGCCTGTTCCGCACTGTATCTCCAAACAAAATTTTAAAAAATAAATAATCCCACCACCCTGCATCGTCCCTCTATGCTTGGGGTCCACAGACTCCTTAGTTTAGTGATATTGGTTCATAGCCAAAAGGTTGGGATCTCCTGCTTAATACTTTTTCCATTCAAACACTGTCCACATGCTGCTTAAAATTCTCCACTGTTTCTGCCTCTGCCACCACCTCTCTCAGCTTATTGTAGGTGTCAAAGGCTGTGTGTGTTGGGGGTGAATTACCCCCTCAAATCCCCTTTAAATCTCTTCCCTCTCACCTTCAACCTGTGGTATTGGGCACTCCTGTCAAAGGAAACAGATTCTAGCTACATACCCTAACTATTTTCTTTTTCTTCTCAGAATTTTTGTACCTCTATCATATCACCCCTCAGCCTCCTTTGCTCCAGAGAAAACAATTCCAGCCATCTGATTTCTCTTCTTACCCACCTCCTGTCCAGGCAACACCCTTGTGATTGTTTTCTGCATTCGCTGTAGCTTAATTGCATTCTTCCAATAATATATTCCTAGTAAGTACCAGCATTCCTTGATAACAAGGAAGGAGGTCTAAAAGGATAGTCAAGATTCAAGATTGTTTAATATCATGAAATAATTGTTACTCCAGATCCAAAGCAGCACAAAAAAAACACAAGATAAAGAAAACAATGATAAAAACACAATAAATATAAATACACAAGATAGCTTATTTACATAGATAAATAGATACCTAGCCTCTTCCCCAATGGGAGTGGGACCAACAGGGTGGGTGGGATCCTTCAAATAAATATATTTTTTAAAACTCCAGATTTCTGAAAATGGAAATAACAATAACTGCTGAGAAAATTCACCAGGTCAGACAGCTTCTGTGGAAAGAGAAAAACTTTAATACTAGGTTTCTGACACTTCCTTGGAACTCTGAAGGGTCCAAGATCTGAAATATATAACCTCTAAGTGTCTAGCAGTGGTAAGAGGTGTAAAGCTATGATCGAAATACTAATTCTAATGTCTTTTTTTAGCCGACAAGCAGAAACACCCAAGAAAGAAGCTCTTCCACTGACAACAGTGAAACGGGCAGACGAATGGAAAGATCCCTGGCGCCGATCCAAGTCACCCAAAAAAAGGCCAGTTTCAACAGCATCGCCAGGACGTGGACGCAAGCGAAGAAGAACATCTGGTTCATCCGTTTCAGTGTCTGGCTCGTCAAGGTAGAATCAGGTTTAATATTACAGGCACATGTCATGGAATTTGTTGTTTTTCAGCGGCAGTACATGATTTTTAAAAACAACTTACACTAAGAAAGAGCTGGGTGAGTTTGCAACTTTCTGCAGCTTTTGCTGATCCGTACCAGACAGTGATGCAGAACTGTTAGCTACTCTCCACGAGAAAATCTGTAGAAATCTGCTAGTCTCAGGTGACGTAACAAATTGCCTCAAATGCCTAATGAAATATAGACATAGGAGCAGAATTAGGCCGTTCAGCTCACTGAGTCTGCTCCACTGTTCCTAATGGGCGATCCATCATCCCTTTCAGCCTCATTCTCCTGCCTTCTTCACGTAGCCTTTGACACGCTAATTAATCAAAGAACCTATCAATCTCCACTTCAAATTTATCCGAAGACTTGGCCTGCTCAGTTGTCCATGGCAATGAATTCCACAGATTCACCACCCTCTGGCTAAAGAAGTTTTTCCTCTTCTCTGTTTTAAGTGAACGTCTCTCAATTCTGTGACTGTGCTCTCTGGTTGCAGACATACCCCATGATAGGAAACGTCCTCTCCACATCTACTGTCCAGAGCTTTCAATATTCAATAGCTTTCAGTGAGATTTCCCTTCATGCTTCTAATGTCGAGTGAGTACAGGCCCGGAGCCATCAACCACACTTCTCATGAACATCCTGTGAACCCTCTCCAATGCCAGCACATCTTTTTTTTAGATAAAGGACCTAAATCTGCTCATGATACTCCAAGTGTGGTCTGACTAATGCCTTATAACGCCTCAGAATTACATCCCAGCTTTTATATTCTAGTTCTCTTGAAGTGAATGCCAACATCACATTTACTTTCCTTACTGCTAACTCAAATTGCAAGTTGACCTTTAGAGAATCCTGCACAAGTATTCACAAGTCCCTCTGCACCTCTGATTTTGAATTTTCTTCCATTTAGATAATAGTCCACTTCTTTATTCCTTGTGCCAAAGTACGTGGCCATGAACTTCTCTACATTGTATTCCATTTGCACGTTATTTGCCCATTCCCCAATCTGTCTCAGATACCCTGCTTCCTCAACACTGCCTGCCTCTCCACCTATCTTCATAGCATAAGCAAACTTTGCCACAAATACATCAATTCCTTCATCCAAATAATTGACGTACACAGTGAAAAGAAGCGGTCCCAACCTTGACCCCAGCAGCATACCACTAGTCACCGGCAGCAAATTAGTAATGCCCCCCTTTATTCCCACTCTTTGCCTCCTGCCAGTCAGCCAATCTTCTATCCATGCTAGTACCTTTCCTGTAATACCACGGGCTCTTATTTTGCTAAGCAGCCTCATGTGTGGCGCCTTGTGAAAGATCTTCGGAAAATCCAAATAAACAACATCCACTGGCTTTCCTTTTTCTATCCTGCTTATTATTTCCTAAAAAATTCCAACAGATTTGTCAGGCAAGATTTCCCCTTCAGAAAACCATGCCGAATGTGTCCTATTTTATTATGTGCTTCCAAGTACCCTGAAACCTCATCCTTAATAATGGACTGCAACATCTTGCCAACTACTGAAGTCAGGCTAATTCACCTATAATTTCTTTTCTTCTGCCTCTCACCCTTCTTAAAGAGTGGTGTGACATTTGCAATTATCCAGTCCTCGGGAACCATTTAAGAACTTAGCGATTCTTGAAAGATTATTACTAATGCCTGTACAGTTCTCTTCAGCCGCTTCTTTCAGAACCCTAGGGTGAAGTTCATTTGTCAAGGTGACTTATCAACCTTCAGGCTTTTCAACTTCCCAAGCACCTTCTCCTTAGTAACAGCAATGAAACTCGCATTTCTGATATTCTACCAGTGTCTTCCACAGTGAGGACTGATGCAAAATATTATAAGTTCATCAGCCATTTCTTTGTCCCCCATAGCTACCTCTCCCAGATCATTTTCCAGCGGTTGGATGTCCACTCTTATCTCTCTTTTACTGTTAATATAATCTGGAAAAAAAGATGGTGCTCTCTTTTATATGAAAAGCTAGTTTCCCTTCATATTTCATCTTTTCTCTTTTTAGTTGCCTCCTTCTGTTTTTTAAAAGCTTCCCAGTTCTCTACCTTCGCACAATATTGCTATGTGGTATGCCCTCTCTTTTGCTTTCTTTGACCTCCCTTGTCAGCTACAGTTGCCTCATCCTCCCTTTAGAACACTTCTTTCAGATGTATCCATCCTGCACCTTCTGAATTGCCCTTAGAAACTCCAGCCATTGCTGCTCTGCCATTATTCCCTTTACTTCACTGTAATACTATTTCAGATTTTAGCTTCTCTTCAAACTGCAGGGTGAATTTTATCATATTACTAGGCAACCGGGTGACCTGTTGGGGCACCTTTTGAGAGGAAGCTAGTGCAGTCTGATGTGATGTGCTTCGGAAATTAAAGAACAAAGATTCAGTTTATTAAAGAAGAAAGATGCGTAGCAAGACAAATATAGCTCCTCCTCGTTTAACAAAGGACACTTTTGATGACAACATTTCCGGTTGATCTGCCACCCTTCAAGAATACTCTAATGTTTTCATTTCTTTTTCCCTGGCTTAAAGCCACATACAGCTGACCATGCTGGAAATACCGGATTCTCCAGATAAATCAACACATTCTCCATGGTTTGGCCTTGCACCTTATGTATAGTCATAGCAAAGCTTGACTGTATCGGGAACTGGCTCCGCTGAAAAGGGACATCTTCCCCTTCTGATAAATTGAGAGTAATTCTTGGGATCATGACAATGTCATTTTTGAATGCACCAATATTTATCTTTGCTACAATGAGATTGTCGTGCAGTTCTTCCACCATCATTTGCATTCCATTGCAAAACTTGGTGGATCCAAGTTCCTCATTGAAATGATGGGAGATTCCCTCTTCAATTCCAGCTTATGTAGTGGCAATCCAGAGAGTTTGAGCGAATCAAGGAATTCTGTTGGAAAATGAGTGGCGTTAGCTCCTTCACTTACGGCATTGAAGGAACAGTACTCTTTCATGATTCCAGGGAAGCATCTAATGCATGTGAAGTTTATTTTTCGCATCATTTCATTGAGAGGAACCAAGGTAGAATTCTTCGAGAACAGTTCTGCAGGATTGTCGAATGTCAGATAGATGAAATCGATGCATTCTTCCATAGTTTTTGCTGGCAGAATCATATCTTCAGGTAATTTGATTTCATCATTTTCACTTTTCTCAATCTTGCCTTCTCCAACATCCAATAAGAACTCAGAAGATCGTCCTTCTCCCTCACTCAGTTGCATGTTTCTCTTCAATTGGAACTTGATGAAGCTTCTCCGTAAGTAGGATTTTTTTATGCATGAATTCTCCACATCAGCATCATTTCCGCATTTCATAACTGCTAGAAACTGACGGAAATCGTCACAGCAAATGGTTAAGATACCCCCGAAGGCCTCATTCTTGCTGCATACATCACAAAGAGTCTGGTCCACGGCTTCAAAGCTCTCCCTCCTAATCATGGGGCACTCATCCCAGACAATAAGCCTTGCATTTTGGAGTAACTTTGCAGTATTGGTGTTTTTATCGATGTTACAAAGGGCATCTTCATTGACTTTGAGGGGTATTTTGAACCTTGAATGCGCTGTCCTACTGCCAGGCATCAATGTTGCTGCAATACCTGATGATGCTACAGCAACAGCAACACCTCCACCTCCCCTAACTTTAGCCAGGATCAAGTTGATGATAAATGTCTTGCCCGTTCCTCCTGGTGCATCAATGAAAATCATTGAAGAGAGATTCCTTTCCAGGCAGTCCCGCACATATTCATATACTTCTCTTTGCTCATTATTCAATAGGGTAGTCTTTGCTGCATATTCTCGAGTTGATCTTTCCTTTTCTCCTCTGTCTCTTCCTGTCTCCTTCTCTGCCTGTTTTTGTCATTCTGGAGACGCGCAGCCCTTTCATCCTTTGTCCCTTCATCTCTTCTACCATTTGTTCTTTCTCCCTGATCCTGGAGTCGTGTGGCCCTGGCCTGATCCGATTCTTGTTCTCTCCTTCTTCTGTGCCTATTGTTGTCATTTTGGAGACGTGCATGCCTCTCCTCTAACTCTTCTTCTCTCATCTTTTTTGTCCTGACTCTTTGGTCCTGGAGTCGTGCAGCCCTGGCCTCATCCAATTTTTGTTCTCTCCCTCTCCTTGCTGCTTCCCGACGACGTTTAGCGTTATCTCTTGACCATAATGTCTCCCTTCTCTTTCCACACGGCATAATTAGGCTGTCCACAGTGAAATTTAATTTCACAGTGAAATTAAACACAAAGTCAATAGTGAACACAAAATATCAGCGAACAGCAAATGCATGTGTAACCAGTACGGGCACTGAGCCACAACTGACGTCTGGCGGCCTCTGCTAGTGCTGCCACGTCACACCTGAGTGACGTCAGCTGTTGGCAAAAAAAAACTTCGGTTTTCGGAGCTTTTTGGATTTCAGAATTTCGGATAAAGGAATGTGCTCCTGTATATAGATGATCAATGCCTCCTAATCGAATCTGGGTCATTACATAACATCCAATCCAGAATTGTGGCTCTCCTAATGAGCTCAACCACAGGCTGCTCTAAAAAGCCATCTCATAGGCATTCTACAAATCCCATTCTTTGTAATCCAGCACCAACCGTATTTTCCCAATCTCTTACGTATTGAATTTCCCCATGACTATCGCAGCATTGTTCTTTTACATGACTTTTCTATCTCCCATTGTAACTCACATCCGGACTACTGTTTGGATGCCTGTATACAACCCTCATCGGGGTGTCTTTACCTTTGCAGTTTCTTAAGTCTACCCACAAGGACTCTACACCTTCCAATCCTATGTCACGTCTTTCTAATGATTTGACTTCATTTTTTTACCAATAGATCAACGCCACCCCCTCTGCCTAACCTGCCTGTCCTTTCAATGCAATGTGTATCCTTGGACGTTAAGCTCCCAACTGTGATCTTTCTTCAGCCGTGACTCAGAGATTTCAGAACATCATACCTACCAATCTCTTAACTACACTACAAGATCACCTACCTTATTCCATATACTGTGTGCATTTATTTATAAAACCTTCAGTTCTGTATTAGCTGTTACACTTTAAATCATCCCACCGACTGCAATTGTGCCCAATCATCTGCCCGTCCTTCCTCACAGCACTACACACTGCGTCTACTTGTATAACAACTGCCTCACCCTTATCCCTATCTCTTCAGTTCCTATTCCCCTGCCAAGTTAGTTTAAACCCTCCCCACATCAAAGTTGCTAGTGAACGCAGCAGGCCAGGCAGCATCTCTAGGAAGAGATATAGTCGACGTTTCAAGCCGAGCCTGGTCTGCTGCGTTCACCAGCAACTTTGATGTGTGTTGCTTGAATTTCCAGCATCTGCAGAATTCCTCATGTTTGTGTTTTTAAACCCTCCCCAGCAGCTTTAGCAAACCTGCCCGTCAGGATATCGGTTCCCCTCAGGTTCAGGTGTAAGCTGTCCCTTTTGTACAGGTCATAACTTCCCCAGAAGCAATCACAATAATCCAGAAATATGAACCTCTGCCCCCACACAGTTTCCTCAGCCACACATTCATCTGCCAAATCATCCTATTCTTACCTTCAATGGCACGTGACACAGGCAGCAATCCAGGGATTATTATCCTGGAAGTCTTGCTTTTCAGTTTTGCCTAACTGCCCATATTCTCTCTTCTGAACCTCATCCTTTTTCCTATATATGTCATTGGTAATAATATGCACCACAACTTCCAGCTGTTCACCCTTATCCCTGCAAAATGTTGCGGACCCAATCCATGACATCCCTGACCTTGATACCTGGGAGGCAACATACCATCCAGGTGTCTCTTTCACATCCATTGTATCTGCTGTCTGCTCGTCTAATTATAGAATCTCTTTTCTCTACTACATTCCTCTTCTCCCCACTTCCCCTCTGAGCCACAGAGCCAGAGACCTGGCCACTGTGGCTTCCCCTGCTAGGTCATCATCTCCTCTCTCTCCAACTCCTAACAGTATCCAAAGCAGTATACTTATTATTGAGGGGAATGGCCATGGGGGTACTCAAAACTGACTGCCATTCCCTTTCCCTCTCCTGACAGACGCCAAGGTACTTTCTTCCTGCCTCCTGCAACTTCGGGTGACTACATCTCTGCATCTGTCTCTCACATATTGGGCGTAGGATAGATCTTCAGAGACATTTACACCCATGAACTTAAAACTGCTCATCTTTTCCACTGCAGACCCTGTGATGTGGACTGGTGTGCATTCTCCCGACTTCCTCTTCCTAAAATCCAAAATCAATTCCTTGGTCTTACTGATGTTGCATGCAAAGTAGTTGTTGCAAAACCACTCAAACAGCTGATCTATGTATGCCTCTTCGTCACCATCTAAAATTCAGTCAACAATAGTTTTGTCATTGGTAAATTTATAGATGGTGTTTCAGCTGTACTTAGCCACACAATCATGGGTGTAGAGAGAGTAGAGCAGTGGGCTAAGCACGTATCCTTGTGATGTGCTGGTGTTAATTGTCAGCAGGGGGTGGGAGGGTGTTATTTCCGATCCGTACAGACTGTGGTCACTGATGAGGAAGTCAAAGATATAGATGCAGAGGGTGGTATTAGAGGCCCAGCTTTTAGAGCTTGCTTATTTGTACTGAAGTTATGATTGTGCTGATTGCTGACCCATAATCAATGGACCGTGTTCTGACGTGGATATTACTATTGTCCAGGTGATCCAAGATCAAGCAAAGAGCCAGTGAGATTACAGCAGTTCCAGGTGCTCGCTGTAGACAGGAGTTATTCTGGCCATGACTAACCTCTCAAAGCACTTCATCACAGTAGATATGAATGCCAGTAGGTGACAGTCATTGAGGCAGCTCACCCTGCTGTTCTTGGGCACTGGTATAATTGTCACCCTTTTGAAGTAGGTGGGAGCTTCCAGCTGCAGCAGTGAGAGGCTGAGGAGATCCATGAACACTCTCACCAGCTGGCTGGCACAGCGCCCTTCCAGGTACACCATCAGGGCCTGACGCCTTACGAAGGTTCATCCTCATGAAAGATGTTCTGACATTAGCCTCATAGACAAAGATCACAGGGATTCACAGGTGTAATTTTATTTTCCTTTTCAAAGTGTTGTTGAAAGGCATTGCACTCATCTGAGGGTGAAGCATCACAGCCATTCTTGATATTAGGTTTTGTCTTGTAGGCAGTAATGGCCTGCAAACCCTGCCAGAGTTGGCATGCATCCAGTTCCATCTGTAACTTAATTTGGAATTGCCTTTTTGCTCATAGAATAGCCTTCTGTATGTTGTACCTGGAATTCGAGATCACAGGTCTTGAATGCCACAGATCTAGCCCTCAGCGGACTGTGAATCCTGGTTCAGCTGCAGCTTCTTGGGTATGTCCAATATGTTATCGAAGGCACACACTCATCCACACAAGACTGGATGAAGTTGGTGAATCCTGAATATTGTCTAGTCCACCATTTAAAGCCCCCTATAAGTACTTCTCTACCTCCCTTAACCATACCTTTGTGGTCCCAGAGGCACGTGATAAAATAAGCTGAAGTCAGCATGGCTACCTTAGAAATAGTTCAAAGTACATGTGTGTCACAATATGAACCCTGAGGTTCATTTTCTTGCAGGGATACTCAATAAATCCATCATAGTATAATAGCCATAATAGAATAAATGAAAGACTCACCAACTTGGGCATTCAACCAGTGTGTAAAAGACAACAGTCTGTTCCAATACAAAGTGAAAGAAATAATAAATAAATCAATAAATAAATAATATCAACAGCCTGAGATGAAGAGGCCTTGAAAGTGAGTCCATAGGTTGTGGGAGCATTTCAATGATGGAGCGAGTGAAGTGAGTAAAGTTATCTCCTTTGGTTCAAGAGCCTGATGGTAAAGGGGTAAAAAACTTTTCCTGAACCTGTTGTTGTGAGTTCTGAGACTCCTGTATCACCTTCCTGATGGCAGCAGTGAGAAGAGAGCATGTCCTGGGTGATGGGGGCCCCTGATAATGGATGCTGCTTTTGTGCAACAGTGTTTCATGTAGATGCGCTCAATCTTGGGGAGGGCTTTACCCATGATGGACTGGACTGTATTCACTACTTTTTGAAGGATTTTGTGATTAAGGGCATTGGTGTTTCCATACTAGGCTATGGTGCAGCCAGTCAATATACTCTCCATTATACATGTATAAAAGTTTGTTAGAGTTTTAGATGTCATGCTGAATCTTCACAGACTCCTAAGGAAATAGAAGCTGCCTGAAATAAAAACAATGAGGATTTAATTAATTTATTTATTGTGATACAGCGCGGAGTAGGCCCTTTGAGCCACGCCACCTTGCAGTCCCCCAATTTAATCCTAGCCTAATCACAGGACAGTTTACAATGATCAATTAACAAACCACCTGGTACATCTTTGGACAGTAGGTGGAAACCAGAGCACCTGGGAGAAACCCATGTGGTCGTGGTGAGAATGTACAAACTCCTTATGGAACAGCAGCAGGAATTGAACCCAGGTCGCAAGTACTATAAAGGGTTGTGCTAACCACTACGCTACAGTGCCATTCTTTTAAAGTTGCCGACTCTCTCCATCTTTGATCCTCTGATGAGGACTGGCTCATGGACCTCCGTTTTCTTCTCCTGCAGTCAATAATCAGCTTCTTGGTCTTGCTGACATTAAGTAAGAGGTTGTTGTTATGTCACCATTCAGCCAAATTTTCAATCTCCCTCCTGTATGCTGATTTATCATCACCTTTGATTCCGTCTATGACAGTGATGTTGTACGCAGACTCGAATATGGCATTGGAACCGTGCTTAGCCACAGTATCATAAGTGTAAAGTGAGTAGAGCAGGGAGCTAAGCACACAGCCTTCAGGTGCATCTGTGCTGATGGAGATCATGGAGGAGATCTTGTTGCCAATCCAAACTGAATTGGGTCTGCAAGTGAGAAAATCAAGGATCCAATTACACAAGGAGGTATTGAGAGGATGATGGAATATTTTGAAGATATAACAGGCAGGATAGACAAAGGAGAATCAGTGACATCGTTTCAGAAAACCTTTAACAAGGTGCCACATATGTTGCTACTAAACAAGATAAGAGCCCATGGTATTACAGAAGAGATACCAGCATGGATAGAAGGTTGGCTGACTGGCACGAGGCAAAGAGTGGGAATAAATGGAACCTTTTCTGGTTGGCTGCTGGTGACTAGTGGTGTCCTGCAGGGGTCTGTGTTGGGACTGATTCATTTCACACTATATGTCAACGAGTTAGATGACAGAATTGATGGCTTAGTGGCTAAGCCTTGGACGATATGAAGATAATTGGAGGGATAGTTAGTGTTGAGGATGCAGGTAGTCTGCAGAAGTACATAGATTGCGGGAATAGACAAAGAATTGACAAATGGAATATAATATTGAGAAGTCTATGGTCATGCACTTTGATAGAAGGAATAAAAGCTTAAACTATTTTCTAAATGGAGAAAGCTGAAAAATCAGAGGAGCAAAGGGACTTGGGAGTTTTCTTGCAGGATTCTCTAAAGTTAATTTGTAGATTGAGTTAGTATGGAGGACAAATGCAATGTTAGCATTCATGTTGAGAGGAATAGAATATAAAGCAAGGATATAATACTGAGGCTTTATAAAGCCTTGGTCAGATGACATGGAGTATTGTGAGCAGTTTTGGGCCCCTTATCTAATAAAAAGATGTGCTGACATTGGAGAGGATCCAAAGGAAGGGTCCAAAAACTTCCCAGGAATGAAATGGTTAAAATATTAGGACTGTTTTAATGGCTATGGGCCTGTACTCACTGGAGTTTGAGGGGGAGATCTCACTGAAATCTATTGAACATTGAAAGGCATAGATAGAGTGGATGTGGAGAGGATGTTTGCTGTAGTGGGGGAGTCCAGGGCCAGAGGGCACAGCCTTGGAATAGAGGAGCATCCACTTAGAACAGAGATGAGGAGGAATTTCTTTATCCGAAGAGTGGTGAATCTATAGAATTTGTTGCCACAAACAGCTGTGGAGGCTGTCATTAGGTGTATTTAAAGCAGAGGTTGATAGATTATTGATTAGTGAGGATATTGAAGATTATGGGTAGAAGGCAGGAAAATGTGGTTGAGAGGGATAATAAATCAGCCATAATGGAATAGCAGAGCAGGCTCTAGATGAACTGCCAACCAGAGGTGATGAGCCCTATCTGCCTGGACCAATGTGTAATGTATAATAACATGACCATGGATTCAGTGATAGAGCTCTCTCCTGTTGACCTTTTGTATGTCTAACTGCCACATTAGGGTGCTGTACAGTCAACTCAAGTGTTTGCAAGTAAGATTGGCTGGAGGAGCTAAATCTGAAAGCATGGACATTCATAGTTGACATTCACCCTGTCATTTTTATTTATGCTCAAGATACAGCAGAAGTTGAAGAGTCACTAAAGCTATGAAATGGCTTTCAGGATTCTTTAGGTTGCTGCATCTGTGCTAAAATATGTGGTTTATTGTGGATAACAATTGCATTCCACTTGTTCCTGAATAACTCTCTGTCCTCTTCTCCCAGCTTGACTTTCCCCTGTCAAAGCTTCCAGAGCATCTTTCCTCTTAACCCTTTAAACTTACCTGGTTCTATTTCCAGCCATTTATACCATTACTACATTCGTGGATAACTACCTACCCTATTTATATTAAAAAAAAATTGTGAACCTCACATTAAGACCATAGCAGCGTAATTAGCCTCTACAGCCCATCGAGTCTGCTCTGCCATTCCATCATGGCTGATTTGTTATCCTTCTCAACCCCATTCTCCTGTCTTCTCCCCATAACCTTTGACACCCTGGCTAATCAAGAACTTATCAGCCTCCACTTAAGTATACCCATTGACTTGACCTCCGCAGCTGTCTTTGGCAATAAATTCCACAAACCGCACTCTGGCTAAAGAAATTTCCTCTCATGGCTGCTGTAAATGGATGTCCCTCTATTCTAAGGCTGCATTGATTGGAATCATTCAGAGGAATATGGGGCAAATGGCTCTGGAAGACAATTCAGTTGGCATGGATGAATTGTGCCAAAGGGTCTGGTTCCATGCTGTATAACTGTATGACTTTAAATGGCTAAACTTGGGGAGTTCACTGGGGTGAACATGGGATGTGTGTTGAGTCTTCAAGGCAGCAGGCCCTAGATTTTCCCCTTAAGTTAAGCGGCAATCAGCTCTTGTGTGCTCCAATGGGTTATGAATGTCTCGTGATTGTCAGCTGTCTGTCTTATCCAGGCTTCAAAAAATGAAATGTGTCTACCCAGATAAGCAGAAATGGTTCAACAGATAGAGAGTAGAATGCCCTTCAAAAATATTGTGTCAATTTGAATATATACAAGCAGACCTTAAAATAACTTTTATAGGTGTAAGTGATAAGCTACAATAAATTCTGACTTCTACAGTTCTCCTTTGCATAGCATGAAGCTACTTGACCTTTCGTTATGAAATCATTAATGTGCAGTTATTGTTTTGACAGGGATCTAATCTTGGCACGGGTGTGAGATGTTTTGGGGTCATGCTGCCATCTGCAATTTAATGTATTTCACTGTGTTATGATTGAAGTAAGCAGTTGCCTTTTAAAATCTTTTTCAGGTCTTCATCTCGTTCTTCTTCATATTCAGGATCTGGGTCATCCAGGTCGCAATCAAGATCACATTCGAGATCATCTTCTTACAGCTCGTATTCCAGCCATTCCTCCAGGCATAGCTCATACTCTGGCAGCAGATCAAGGTGGGCATCAATTAAACTCTTGAGCAGTGTTTACTGGCATCAGTTTGTTGGTCCAGATTTTGGATTTCAACAAATTCCTTTTTTTCCATTCTCTTCATTGATCCCTAAAATTACTTGGAGGTATTAGGTTGATTTTGAAGAATTAGTGAAAAAGTAGGTCAGTAATGCAAGCTTTGGGGAAGTCTTTAAGCAAGCAACATTTTGGTTATTAACATTTCAATCATTAAGGTGGCATGAGATCTGTGGTGGCTTGGTAGATCAGATTCAGAATTGGCTTAGACATACAAGACAGGATAGTGGTGGAGGATCGTTATTCGGACTGGAGTGTAGTGACCAGCGATCTTCACAAGGGTCAGTGCTGGAGCCTTTGTGATTGGGCAAAAGTGTGGATGGGATGATTAGTAAACTTGCAGATGACATAAAAATTGGTTGCGATGTCAGTAGTAATGAAGGCTACTAAAGGATTCAGCAGGATATATATCAGTTGCAGATATGGGCAGAGAAATAGCAGGTGGACTTTATTCCAGGCATGTTATGAGGTGTTGTACTTTAGAGGTCAAATGTAAGAGGAAAGTGTACAGTAAATGATAAGACCTTTAATAGCACTGATGTACAGAGGGATCATTAGATCAAAGTTCCTGAAAGTGCAACGCAACTAGATAGGGTGAAAAAGAAAATATATGGCATCCTTGCCTTCATTAGCTGTGGCATCAGATGCAGGAATCAGGAAGTCAGGGCTCAAAGAGAAAGCAGGAAAATGGGGTTGAGAAGGATAATAAATCAGCCATGACGGAGCAAAATCGATGGGCTGAATGGCTGAATTCTGCTCCTTTGTCTTTTGGTCATAATGCAGCTTTATATAACTTTGGTTAGGCTGATATTGGTCACCCCAATACAGGAAGGATGTGGAGGCTTGGAGAGGGCAGAAGCGATTCACCAGGATGCTGCCTGGATTGGAGTTGTATTAGCTCTAAGAAGAGATGGAGACAAACTGGACCATTAGAGGCCGAGGGGATCTGTAATGCTAGCCTGACATCAAATTATGAGAGGGGTAAATTGTCTTTTTTCCCAATCTAGAAATGTCAAATACAAGAGGGCATAGCTTTAAGGTGAGAGGGGGAAGGTCTAGAAGAGGTGTGTTGAGTAAGTTATAGGTGCCTGAACATGTTGTCACTGTTAGAGGGAGACTCGATAGTGATATTTAAGAGGCTTTTAGACAGTCACATGATGCAGGGAGTGGAGAAATATGATCATATGCAGACAAAAGTGGTTGGTTTAATTAGCATCACAGTTAGTACAGATATCATGGGCCTATTTTGGTGCAGTGATGCTCGACTGGCTGGTTAGCTCAAGCAGATATATTTCTTTGTTAACCAAGAATTTCAGTATGGAAAAAGGAGAGCATATTTTCCCCAGCTGGAAGCCAAACGTAATGGTGTGTTCCCGTCTGGCTGTTGAATTATTTTTCACACAGGGAAACCTATTCAAATCACGTTGGGGGTGGAAGGTAGAGCTTGTAGTTGCATTACTACTTCCTTGTCTTTTTACATACAAAAGGAATGTCTGCAGTTATATTGAAATCAGATTCATGTTTTGTTCAAAAAGAATATGTAGAAGGAAGTATCCAGTTCCACTGTTAACCCGAAAAGGATTTTGAACAATCAACAGAATTAGGCCACCATTTCATTCAATTGGGAAAATACTCTTTTGAGATGCAAATTGTAAAGCTGTAATATTAGGGGATTTCAATTACCCCAATGGACTAGGATTCGACCGAGAGAATTGTGAGGTCATGCATTAGCGGAGGGTAAGGGAATACATGATGAATGATAGATTTTTAAATATCTAGAAAGGTGTTAGAGTAAATGTTTGAAAATTACTGGATGCCAGGGCAGCATAGCAGTTAGCTCAGAATGTAGGAGTTCAGAGTTAATTTCTGACATCATCTGCACATCTCCCCATGAATGCATGAATTTACTCCCGATGCTCTTGTTTCATCCCACAGTCCAATGATGTACCAATTAGTAGGTTAACTGGTCATTGTATATTGTCCTGTGATTAGACTTGGATTAAATTAGCTGTGGCTTGGAGGGCCGGAAAGACTTGTTCCACAGTGCATTTCTGAATTTAAAAAATCAATAAAAGATGGGCAAGAAACAAATATTAATTACTACCCTGAGAAATGGAATGTAAAGGGTGGTCATGACCTTACACCACCCCACTGTACTGAATACCCTTCTGATCACTACCACTGCATGGACACGAGAACTTCAAAGGGTGCAGAGATGGATTTGTATATGGCCAGAGCTGAAGAGTTATGAGGCAACCATATTTTTCTTTCAAACAAGGTAGACTGGGAGGAGATTTAACTGAGCCATATAAAATTGTGTTACCCTCCCTTCCCCTCAGCAGGATAAATACAAAAGGTTTCTTTCACTCTGCAGTTCACTGGAAAGGAGAAATGTTCCTTGTCCAAAATACGTTGGAAGGTCTGCATCTCACTACCTGAAAAGGTTTCTGCTTTTCGTAAAAACAAGAGATTCTGCAGATACTGGAAATTCAGAGCAACACACACAAAATGCTGCAGGAGCTCGGCAGGTCAGGCAGCATCCATGAAAATTAATAAACAGTCAATGTTTCAGGCAGAGTCCATGATTGCTACTGCCCTGCTGAGTTCCTCTAGCATTTCGTGTGGGTTTCTGCTTTCTCTACCTTTAAAAACTTCTGGTTCAGTCTTTGAAAGGAAGTGGCCTAAATAGCCAAGAGCTAAAGAATGACATTTTTAAGAACAGCCTAAATAACTCCATTGCTTGCCTGGCCTGAACACGGTGGGCCAAGTGCAGCCTTCTATGCAGTAAAATTCTGCAATCCCTTCAGAATACATTCGTGTTTCGCATAAAAGTGAATGCAAATATCATTCACAAACCATGGAGTGGAAATTGTGCAGAAAGTAGGACCAAAAAGGGACCTCGTCAAAGGAGAAGATGGCAGAATTAAGTAAAATTTAAAAACCAGAAGTGTGAAAGTGAAGAATGCAGAGTTGAGGTTACAATCAGTTCAGCTATGATCTCAGGAGTCATTTGGCCTGAGTCTCTGTACCTCCCTCTGCAATTGGATCCTCAGCTTCCTAACCGGAAGACCACAGTCTGTGCGGATTGGTGATAACATATCCTCCTCGCTGACGATCGACACTGGCGTACCTCAGGAGTGTGTGCTTAGCCCACTGCTCTACTCTATATATACACATGACAGTGTGACTAGGCATAGCTCAAATGCCATCTATACATTTGCTGCCGATACAACCATTGTTGGTAGAATCTCAGGTGGTGACGAGAAGGCGTACAGGAGTGAGAAATGCCAACTAGTGGAATGGTGCCGCAGCAACAACCTGGCACTAAACATCAGTAAGATGAAAGAGCTGATTGTGGAAGGAACACATATCAATCCTCATTGATTACATATCAATATCAAGCTCAAAAACTTCTATGGTTGTACTGCAGAGAGCATTCTGACAGGCTGCATCACTGTCTGGTATGGAGGGGCTACTGCACAGGACCAAAAGAAGCTGCAGAAGGTTGTAAATCTAGTCAGCTCCATCTTGGGTACTAGCCTACAAAGTACCCAGGACATCTTCAAGGAGCGGTGTCTCAGAAAGGCAGCATCCATTATTAAGGACCTCCAGCACCCAGGGCATGCCCTTTTCTCACTGTCACCATCAGGTAGGAGGTACAGAAGCCTGAAGGCTCAGTGATCCAGGAACAGCTTCTTGCCCTCTGCCATCTGATTCCTAAATGGACATTGAATCTTTGAACACTACCTCACTTTTTTTTTAATATACAGTGTGTATGTTTTTGCACGTTTTTTTAAATCTATTCAATATATGTAATTGATTTACTTATTTTTTTTCTCTCTGCTAGATTATGTATTGCATTGAACTGCTGCTGCTGCTAAGTTAACAAATTTCACGTCACATGCTGGTGATAATACTTCATACTTTATACTTTATTGTCGCCAAACAACTGATACTAGAACGTACAATCATCACAGTGATATTTGATTCTGCGCTTCGCAAGTGTATAGATGGCATTTGAGCTGTGCCTAGCCACACTGTCATGTGTAGATACAGAGTAGACCTGCCTCTGATTCAAGTTCTAGATTCCCCACAAGAGAAATCATCCTGTCTACGTCCACCATGTCAAACACCCCTCAGTGTCCTTGATGTTCAGTAAAGTACCCATTCAGTCTTCTGAATATTTATGCATACAAGCTCATCAAACCAACCATTCATTCCAGCTATTAGTGCAGTGAACTTCCAGTGCATTCTGGTAAGGGTTAGTGAAGATCAAACTCGAAGTGAAGTAAAAAGTTAACGGCAGGATTGTTAGCAGTGTGGAGGAACATAGGGACTTAAGATACATGTCAAGTGATCCCTCAAATTTGCCAAAGTTCATAGGGTGGTTGATTAAGAAAGTATGTAGTGTGCTGGCCTTCATCATTCAAAGTTCCAGGTAACTTTATTATCAAAGTACATGTATGTCACCATCTACAACCCTAGGACTCATTTCCTTGCGGGCATTCACAGAAAATACAAGCAAATGAAATAATGATAATAAACAATAAATATCGACAACATGACATGATGAGTCGTTGATTGTATTTGCAGAGTTTGTTTTGCACACTGGCTGTCCGCCCTGTTGGGTGCGGTTTTTATTGATTCTATTATGGTTATTGGATTTATGAAGTATACCTGCAAGAAACTGAATCTGAGGGTTGTATATGGTGACATATATGTACTTTGATAATTGATTTACTTTGAACTTCGAAGAGGCAGCATCTTCTCCAGTCCACCTTCCCAGACCTGTCAGGATCAGAATCAGGTTTATTATCGCTGTTATACAGGACATGATATTTGTTATGTTACAACAGCAGTACAGTGCAAAGACAAAAATACTATAAATTTAAAAATAAATAGTGCAAGGATAGGGAATAATGTGGTAGTGTTCATGGACTACTTAGAAATTTGATGGTAGAGTGGAAGAAGTTGTTTCTGAATCATCGAGTGTGGGTCTTCAGACTCCTGTAATCTCCTCTGATGGTAGTAATGCAAAGGGAGAATGTTCCAAATGGTAAGGTTGTTTAATGATGGATGCTGCCTCCATGGGGCCCCATGGTTCTCTAAAACTGAAGCACATCCTTCCTTTTTGTATTCAATTTTCCTAGCAATAAATAGTTATAGAGCAGTATAGAATGGAAAAGGGCCGTCAAGTCCATGTCAATCAAGATGTTTATTCAGGTTAGTCCCATTTCTGATGAAATTTCACTGGAAATGATACAAGCCCTGGAAGATCTGGGCATAGATATTCTTTTTGAACTGTTTAATAGCATTTATCAGTCTGGTGTATTACCTGATAATCTCGTGAAATCAGTATTTATAACTCTGCCAAAAATTCCTGGAACTATTGACTGCGGAAATTATAGAACAATCAGGCTTATGAGTCACAGAATAAAGATTTTGTTGAGAATTGTTCTGAGTCAAATTAAAAACAAGTTAAAAACCAGAAACTTCTAAAATGCAATATGGGTTTATTGAGGATAGAGAAACTAGGAATGCAATTTGTATACTATGAATGCTTTCAGAAAGGGCAATTGAATATCAAAATGATGTCTTTTTATGTTTTATTGATTTCACTAAAGCATTTGCCAAAGTGCAACATGAAAAATTATTTCAAATTCTCACTAAACTAAACATTGACGGAAGGGACCAACAACTGCTTCAAAATTTATATTGGAACCAAACGGCAGCAGTAAAAATCGATGATAATATAAGCAGATGGACTAATATTCAAAGAGGAGTTAGACAGGGATGTGTTGCCTCACCGGAATTATATAATATCTATAGTGAAATGATTCTCAGAGAAATAGAAGACCTAGATGGGATAAAAATTGGAGGTGTTAACATCAACAATATAAGATATGCAGACGATACCACCCTAATAGCAAGTGCTGCAGAAGACCTCCAAATCCTCCTAGACAAAGTAGTACAAACAAATGCAGATTTTGGTCCAAATATCAACTGTAAAAAAAAACAAATGTTTGGTAAAACAACAGAATACTCCCAACTGCCAATTGTACATCGGTAACCAAGAGATTGAACAAAAGATCTGCTTTAATTACCTTGGTAGCTTTATATCACAAGATGCTAGAAGTAAAGTAGAAATAAAAAAAAATTGCCATTGCCAAAACCAACTTCCAAAAAATGAAACACATTTTTACCAACAGACACATTTCCCTAACAACAAGGCTTAGGCTACTAAAATGTTACATCTGGTCAATCTTGCTGTATGCTTCCGAAACATGGACTATAACACCAGAACTCCAAAGAAACTTAGAAGCAACAGAAATGTGGTTTCTTAGAAGAATGCTGAAAATATCATATAGACATAGGGTAACTAATGAGACAGTACTCCAACGTGCCCATACAAAAAAATATTTAATGAGAACATTAGTTGAGAGGAAATTTAAATTCCTGGGCCATATCGTCAGAAAGGGAGAAATAGAATGCCTTACGTTACAAGGCCATAAGCCTGGGAAACACGGAAGAGGAAGGCAAAGAAGAAAATATATGGACACTGTGAAAGAACTAACAGATCTAAGTGTGCGAGATATCATTGACGCTGCGTGGGATCGTTGGATGTGGAAAGCCATGATTGCCCAAGGTGCAAGGCACGTGAAGAAGTCTCATTTCACATCACTTGGCTTATATCTCTCTAAATTCTTGTTACCCATATACTTGACACATTTTTCTAAAGAATGTCTAATGTACCTATCTCAACCACTTCCTCTGGCAGCTGTTCCAGAGCTTCGGCACAACATTGTGGGCCAAAGGGCTGTAATGTACTGTAGATGCCTTATGTTTCTATCTATATCTACCACCCGCTGTGTAAAGCAATGTTATCTCTCAGCTTCCTTTTAAACCTTTCACCTCTAACTTCACAACTAATACACAAGAACATCTCAAATCTCTGTACTGTCTCACCAGTTAGTTAATATTCTTATTACTTTTGCTGCTAAAATGAGCAATTCCACATTTTGTCATGTTATACTCGCTATATGTGAGGTCTGAATCTGTTTTGTTTAGAGATTCAGTGTGGAATAGGCCCTCCTGGCCCAAAGAGCTGCTCCATGCCTATTTAACTGTAGCCTAATCACAGGACAATTCACAGTGCCCAATTAACCTACTAACCAGTATGTCTGGACTGTGAGAAGAAACTGGAGCACCCAGAGCAAACCCACCTGTTCATGAGGAGGACATACAAACTCCTTAAAGATGGCATCAGAAATTAGCTCTGAACTCTGCTCTGAGCTGTAATAGCGTTGCCCTAACCGTTGCTGTATCGTATCCATGCAGAGCCTATCCACATTCCTTTTTAGACCCTTTGTCCTCTTCACAACTTATTTTCCTAAAGTTAACAATAAATTTAGCTACCACACTTTGGGTGCCTTTTTTCAAATCTTTTAATTAATAGTAAAATGTTGAGGCTCCATCCCTGATCCTTATAGTAGATGACTTGTAATGTCTTGGACCATTTAGACCGTAAGACATAGGAGCAGAATTGGGCCATTCAGCCTATCGAGTCTGCTCTGCCATTCCATCATGGCTAATCCTGAATCCCACTTAACCCCATGCACCTTCCTTCTCACCATATCATTTGATGCCCTGACCAACCAGGAAATGATCAACTACCGCCTTAAAGATATGCACAGACTTGGCCTCCACCACAGTCTGGGGCAGAGCATTCCACAGAGTCACTATCCTCCTTACCTCAGTTCTAAAAGGTCATCCCTCAGTTTTGAGGCTGTGCCCTCTAGTTCTGGATACGCCCCCTCCACTCCACCCTATCTAGGTCTTTCAACATTTGGTAGGTTTCAATAAGATCCCCCTCACATTCTTCTAAATTCCAGTGAGTACAGACCCAAAATTGTCAAACAGTCCTCATATGTTAACCCCTGCATTCCTGGAATCATCTTCTTGAACCTCCTCTGGACTCTCTCCAATGACAACACATTCTTTCTGAGATATGTGGCCCTAAACTGTTGACAGTACTCCAACTGCAGCCTGACTAGTGACTTATAAAGGCTCAGCATTATCTCCTTGCTTTTATATTCTATTCCTCTGGAAATAAATGCTCACATTGCATTTGCCTTCCTTTCCACAGACTCAACCGGTAAATTAACCTTCTGGGAGTCTTGCACAAGGACTCCTAAGTCCCTCTGCACCTCTGATGTTTGAACCTTCTCCCCATTTAGATAATAGTCTGCACTACTGTTCCTTTTACCAAAATACATTATTGTACATTTCCCAACGCTGTATTCCATCTGCCACTTTTTTGCCCAGTCTTTCAATTTGTCTAAGTCCTGCTGCAATCACATTGCTTCCTCAGTACTACCCACCCCTCCACCTATCTTCGTATCATCTGCAAACTTTGCCACAGAGCCATCAGTTATCCAAATCAACTGACAAACAACGTAAAAAGTTGCGGTACCAAAAGAGTGCAAAAGGGATTCCCCACGATGTTGCTTGGAATGGAGGGTTTTAGTTAAAAAGGAGTTGTGTTTATTCTCACTTGAATATAGGAGGCTGAGGACTGTCTTTATGAACATGCATAAAATTACAAGGGGCAAAAAGCCATGGTTTTATAAAGCACAGAAAAAAAACTTCTTTAGTCCAGGTCTTGGAAATGGACCCAGCTCTGTCTAATTTGGCAGGACGTTTTAATGTTCACCCTTCATTCTTCTAAGCTTCAAAGAATGCGGAGTCCTTCTAGATCGGGCTGTCCTCTCATCTAAGGAATTAGCCTGAGTGAATCTCTTTTGGATTGCTTCTGATAGTACTATAGCCTGTACAATTGTAATAAAATTTCCTATTTTCTAACACCTTTGCAATAAAGGCCAATATTCCATTTGCTGTCCTAACCACAGACTGCAACTGTCTCTTCTAACTTTTTGTGATTCATGCACAGGAACACGGTTGCCCTTCAGTCATTTGCTGTCTTTTCCCATTCAGATCATCCTCCATTTGGTTCCTCTTACCAAAGTGCATGACCTCATACTTTCCATTATTGAACCTTAGTTGCCAAGTTTTTGCCCACTCATTCTGTCTATATCCCATTGCAGAATCACAACATATTTGTTACAACATGCCCTTCCCCCTATTTTCAGGTCATTGGCAAAACTGGATACCAAACATTTGAGTCATCAAGTCGTACAGCACATAAATAGACTCTTTGCCTTAGTGGTTCCTAGCTGATGTAGTGCCATTTCCCTGCATTTAACCTATACCCCTCTATTCAGGGTTTCGTAACCTTTTTTATGCCATGGACTAATGCCATTCAGCAAGGGGGTCTGTGGACCTCAGGTTGGAAACCTCTACTCTAAATCTTATCTATTCATATAGAACATAGAATAGTACAGCACATTACAGGCCCTTTGACCCACAATGTTGTGCTGACCCTCAAACCCTGCATCCCATATAACCCCCTCCCACCTTAAATTCCTCCATATACCTGTCTAGTAGTTTCTTAAACTTCACGAGTGTATCTGCCTCCACCACTGACTCAGGCAGTGCATTCCACGCACCAACCACTCTCTGAGTAAAAAACCTTGCTCTAATGTCCCCCTGTGTGGGCATGTGGCCAAGTGGTTAAGGCATTGGACTAGCTACCTGAAGGTCATGAGTTCGAGCCCCAGCCGAGGGAATGTGTTGTGTCCTTGAACAAGGCACTTAATCAGACATTGCTCTGCGATGACACTGGTGCCAAGCTGTATGGGTCCTAATGCCCTTCCCTTGGACAACATTGGTGTCGTGGAGAGGGGAGACTTGCAGCATGGGCAACTGCTGGTCTTCCATACAACCTTGCCCAGGCCTGTGCCCTGGAGAATGAAGACTTTCCAGGCACAGATCCATGGTCTCGCAAGACTAACGGATGCCTTAAAAATATCCCCCTTGAACTTCCCACCTTGTCCTCTTGTACTGAGCAGTGGTGCCTCTGAGTAAAAACCTTCCTCTAATATCCCCCTTGAACTTCCCACCCCTTACCTTAAAGCCATGTCCTCTTGTATTGAGCAGTGGTGCCCTAGGGAAGAGGCACTGGCTATCCACTCTTAGCTATGCCTTTTATTATCTTGTACACCTCTATCATGTCTCCTCTCATCCTCCTTCTCTCCAAAGAGTAAAGCCCTAGCTCCCTTAATCTCTGATCATAATCCATACTCTCTAAACCAGGCAGCATCCTGGTAAATCTCCTCTGTACCCTTTCCAATGCTTCCACACCCTTCCTATAGTGAGGTGACCAGAACTGGACACAGTACTCCAAGTGTGGCCTAACCAGAGTTTTATAGAGCTACATCATTACATCGCGACTCTTAAACTCTATCCCTCGACTTATGAAAGCTAACACCCCATAAGCTTTCTTAACTACCCTATCCACCTGTGAGGCAACTTTCAGGGATCTGTGGACATGTACTCCCAGATCCCTCTGCTCCTCCACACTACCAAGTATCCTGCCATTTACTTTGTACTCTGCCTTGGAATTTGTCCTTCCAAAGTGTACCACCTCACACTTCTCCGGGTTGAACTCCATCTGCCACTTCTGCATCCTATCAATGTCTCTCTGCAATCTTCAACAATCCTCTACACTATCTACAACACCACCAACCTTTGTGTCATCTGCAAACTTGCCAACCCACCCCTCTACCACCACATCCAGGTCGTTAATAAAAATCACGAAAAGTAGAGGGTACAGAACAGATCCTTGTGGGACACCACTAGTCACAATCCTCCAATCTGAATGTGCTCCCTCCACCACGACCTTCTGCCTTCTGCAGGCAAGCCAACTCTGAATCCACCTGGCCAAACTTCCCTGGATCCCATGCCTTCTGACTTTCTGAATAAGCCTGCCATGTGGAAGTTTGTCAAATGCCTTACTAAAATACATGTAGATCACATCCACTGCACTACCCTCATCTATATGCCTGGTCACCTCCTCAAAGAACTCTATCAGGCTTGTTAGACACAATCTGCCCTTCACAAAGCCATGCTGACTGTCCCTGATCAGACCATGATTATCTAAATGCCCATAGATCTTATCTCTAAGAATCCTTTCCAACAGCTTTCCCACCACAGAGGTAAGGCTCACTGGTCTATAATTACCCGGACTATCCCTACTACCTTTTTTGAACAAGGGGACAACATTCGCCTCCCTCCAATCCTCCGGTACCATTCCCGTGGACAACAAGGACATAAAGATCCTAGCCAGAGGCTCAGCAATCTCTTCCCTCACCTCGTGGAGCAGCCTGGGGAATATTCCGTCAGGCCCCGGGGACTTATCCGTCCTAATGTATTTTAACAACTCCAACACCTCCTCTCTCTTAATATCAACATGCTCCAGAAGATCAACCTCACTCATATTGTCTTCACCATCATCAAGTTCCCTTTCATTGGTGAATACTGAAGAGAAGTATTCATTGAGGACCTCAAACACAAGGAATTCTGCAGATGCTGGTAATTCAAGCAACACACATCAAAGTTGCTGGTGAACGCAGCAGGCCAGGCAGCATCTCCAGGAAGAGGTACAGTCATTGTTTCGGGCCGAGACCCTTTGTCAGGACTAACTGAAGGAAGAGGACCTCGCTCACTTCCACAGCCTCCAGGCACGTCTTCCCACCTTTATCTCTATTCGGTCCTACCTTCACTCCTGTCATCCTTTTGTTCTTCACATAATTGAAGAATGCCTTTTGGGGTTTTCCTTTGCCCTACTCGCCAAGGCCTCCTCATGCCCCCTTCTTGCTCTTCTCAGTCCCTTCTTAAGCTCTTTTCTTGCTTTCCTATATTCCTCAATAGACCCATCTGATCCTTGCTTCCTAAACCTCATGTATGCTACCTTCTTCCACCTGACTAGATTTTCCACCTCACTTGTCACCCATGGTTCCTTCACCCTACCATTTTTTATCTTCCTCACCGGGACAAATTTATCCCTAACATCCTGCAAGAGATCTCTAAACATCGACCACATGTCCACAGTACATTTCCCTGCCAAAACATCATCCCAATTCACACCTGCAAGTTCTAGCCTTATAGCCTCATAATTTGCCCTTTCCCAATTAAAAATTTTCCTGTCCTCTCTGATTCTATCCTTTTCCATGATAATGCTAAAGGCCAGGGAGCGGTGGTCACTGTCCCCCAGATGCTCAGCCACTGAGAGATCTGTGACCTGACCCAGTTCATTACCTAGTACTAGATCTAGTATGGCATTCTCCCTAGTCGGTCTGTCCACATACTGTGACAGGAATCTGTCCTGGACGCACTTAACAAACTCTGCCCCATCTAAACCCTTGGAACTGATCAGGTGCCAATCAATAGGGAAGTTAAAGTCACCCATGACAACAACCCTGTTATTTTTGCACCTTTCCAAAATCTGCCTCCCAATCTGCTGCTCGGTATCTCTGCTGCTACCAGGGAGCCTATGGAATACCCCCAATAGAGTAACTGCTCCCTTCCTGTTCCTGACTTCCACGCATACTGACTCAAAAGAGGATCCTGCTACATTACCTACCCTCCCTGTAGCTGTAATAGTATCCCTGACCAGTAATGCCACCCCTCCTCCCCTTTTTCCACCCTCTCTATCCCTTTCAAAGCACTGAAATCCAGGAATATTGAGAATCCATTCCTGCCCTGGTGCCAGCCAAGTCTCTGTAATGGCCACTACATCATAATTCCATGTATATATCCAAGCTCTCAGTTCATCACCTTTGTTCCTGATGCTTCTTGCATTGAGGTACACACACTTCAGTCCTTCTACCTTACTACCTTTACACCATTTATTCTGCTTCTCTTTCCTCAAAGCCTCTCTGTATGTTAGATCTGGCTTTACTCCATGCACTTCTTTCACTGCTCTATCGCTCTGGGTCCCATCCCCCTCGCAAATTAGTTTAAACCCTCCCGAACCATGCTAGCAAACCTACCTGCAAGGATATTGCTCCCCGTCGAGTTCAGGTGCAACCCATCCAATCTGTTCAGGTCCCACCTTCCCCAGAAGAGATCCCAATGATCTAAAAATCTAAAACCCTGCTCCCTGCACCAACTCCTCAGCCATGCATTCAACTGCCATCTCCTCCAATTCTTACCATCACTGTCACGTAGCACTGGCAGCAATCCTGAGAACGCCACCCTTGAGGTCCTGTTCTTCAGCCTTCTGCCTGGTTCCCGAAACTCACACTTCAGGACCTCATCCCTCTTCCTGCCTATGTCGTTGGTACCAACATGTATCACGACTTCTGGCTGCTTTCCCTCTCGTACCAGGATGTCGTGCACCCGGTCAGAGACATCCCGGACCCTGGCACCCGGGAGGCAACAAACCATGCGGGTGTCCTTCTCACGTCCACAAAATCTCCTGTCTGCTCCCCTGACTATAGAGTCTCCCATGCCAACAGCTCTCCTCTTCTCCGTCCCACCCTTCTGCACCACAGGGTCAGACTCAGTGCCGAAAGCCCTGCCACCGTGGCTCACACCTGGTCGGTCTTCCCCGCCAATAGTATCCAGGGCGGTAAACTTATTATTCAGGGGAATGGCTACAGGGATGCTCTGCACTACCTGTCTGCTCACCTTCGCTTTCCCCCCTCTGACTGTCACCCAACGACCTGCTTCCGACAGCCTAAGTGTGACTATCTATTCAACTGTTGTTTTTGACATACCCACCCAATTGGAACCACCTCTGCCACTTCCTCTGGCAGCTCGTTCAACATGCCCACAACCCCTGTGTGGAAATACTTTTTCCTCAGATCCCCTTTAAATCTTTAACATCTCATTTTAAAACACAGTCATATAGTGATTAGCGCAATGCTATTATAGTTCTGGACGTCAGAGTTCAGAGTTCCATTACGATGTTTTCTTTAAGTAAGTTTGGGCATTCCTTTCCGTATGCACATGGGATTCCAACAGTTTTCTCCCACAGTCCAAAGACGTACTGATTAGTAGGTTACAGGTGTCCCCTGCTTTTCGAATGTTCGCTTTACGAAACCTCACTGTTACGAAAAAATTTAGCGCGCGTCCTGAGCAGCCGCTCTCCCTGGATTCAGAACGGCATTCTTGCCAGCATTGCTTTAACACGAGCCTGTGAGCAGTCATTTGCAAGATGAGTTCTATGGTGTCGGAAAAGCCTAAAAGAGCTCGTAAGGGTGTTACTCTTAGCGTAAAACTAGACATAATTAAGCGTTTCGATCGTGGTGAATGAATTAAGGACAAAGTGAGTTTGGCTTGTGGAAGCTGACGAAGATGATGTTGAAGAGGTTTTGGCATCCCATGACCAAGAACTGATAGATGAAGAGCCGGTGCAATTGGAAGAGGAAAGGATAACAATCAAAACCGAATGAGTAATGATAAAGTACGACTTTAATTTTGAAAGGGTACGTAGGTTTAGGGGATAGTTGCAAGATTCTTTGAGTCCTTACAAAGAACTGTATGATAGAAAAATGCACGAGGCTCAGCAGTCAAGCAAGCTTTCCACATCAGCCGCAGCAGACAACAAACCTCGACCTTCGACATCGAGGCGGGCAGTCGTAGGAGAAGATGAGCTGCCTGCCCTGATCGACAATGAGATGACACCCCCGTGTCCCACCACCGCAACACCTGGGCCCCGGACAGATACTGTACCGATTCGCGGAGAATGCAGCAGTAGCCGAGAGGCACACAGCACATCTTTAAGAAAAAAGCCGAAATAAAAATGCTAATTAATTAGGTGCCACCCCACACGTAATTGTCGGCCCAGATCAGAGGCGATGCAATTGGCACTGATCTGGGCCAACAATTACGTGTCGGGCAGCACATAATTAATGAGCATGTTTATCTTGGCTTTTTTCTTAAAGATGTGCTGTGTGCGTCCCGGCTACCACTGCACCCCTGCATGCTTCGCGGCAATGTATCAGTTGGTGGCCCGGAGGGTGGGGGCCACTGCACCACCCAGCCTGCAACGACTCAGCCTAACACACCATCATCAGTGTGCTCTGCGCTGTCCCGATTCCGGTAAGTGATACACTGTACATACATTATTTCTACTTTATATCGGCTGTTTATTTTTACGTGTTATTTAGTATGATTTGGCAGCTTCATAGTTTAAAGATTACTGGAGAGCGCTTGCGCCGTGTTTTTGCCAACAGCGCTTGCATGAGATTTTCTGCCAACGGCGTTTGCGTGAGATTTTCGCTACAGAGATCTGTGCCGGCAGTGATTGTGGAAAAGTATTTCTACTTTATATAGGCTGTGTATTTATCATATCATTCCTGCTTTTACTATATGTTACTGTTATTTTAGGTTTTAATGTGTTATTTGGCATGATTTGGTAGGTTATTTTTGGGTCTGCAAACGCTGTCAAAATTTTCCCATATAAATAAATGGTAATTCCTTCTTCGCTTTATGACATTTCGGCTTCTGAACCATTTCATAGGAACGCTCTACCTTCGGATGGCGGAGGAAACCTGTAATTGGTGATTGTAAATTGTCCTGTGATTGGGCTAATGTTAAACCGGTGAGTTGCTGAGTGGTGCAGCTCGAAGTGGCTGCTCCATACTGTATCTCTAAATAAGTAAATAAACCTATCCCTTTTGAGTTTATACTCTCCTACCTTGTATGCTATTAATATATAGGTAGGAGAATATAAGACAGAATATAGTATTAACAGTAAGACTCTTGGCGGTGTGAAGGATCAGATGAGGTTGCTTGGAAATACTGTGTTGGTAGAAGATCAGGCAAATTTTTGGTATATATTTGTCATATGTCATATATTTGGTATAACCAATATTACAGGTGCTATTTTGTATCATGGATCATCTGCACAGGTTGCATGTAGTTTGTCATTATTGGGAGTATTGTACACACATCTACGTGAATTTGAAACATTTCAGTTAATGAGCTGGTTTTGGGAAGCAGTTTCGAAAGTTGGATTTGATGTCATAAAGGACCTCTAGGCATAGTTGTGAACAAACACCACCTTAATTTAGACATTCTTTGAGTGCAAGCAAAATTCTCAGTTTAACATAAAAGCCAAAACAAGTTGAAAATGCTCAGAAGATCAAACAGCATCCATGGAGAGTGAAAGTTAACATCTCAGATCAGCATCAAGTGCTGATGAAAATCTAGCAACATGAACCACTGACCCCACAGTGACAACCTGCCCAACATTGTCTAGTTTTATCTTTCACATCCTGTGCTTGCATTTCCTGTTGCAAGCACAGAAGATTGTGTGTGTTTGGGTGGAGTTGGCCATCAATGATGCTTGCAGTGATTGAAACTGGGAAGACGAGTGTGCCGCTCATCGCTCAATGAACAGAGAATACATCTCCCTACCTCCTCCACCACCCCCAACCCACATTCCAAACGTCATAGATACACTCTCATCCTGCACCGGTCACTTTTCATTTTTTATTGCAGCTGTGTCATATATTTTTATGACTGCTTGTTTTATTATAGTGTCAATAATATTATTCTGTCTTACATAAACATACGCCGCATACTTTATGACAGCCCGTCAATCTTCAAGCCAGGTCACTCAGGGATTTGTGTCAATACTATTTTGTGACTCTGTGCTGGATCGTAACTATATGTGCTCTGTGTACTGTGTCTGTGGAATTCATTGCTACAGATGGCTGTGGAAGCCAAGTCATTGGTTATATTTAAAGTGACGTTGCTAGGTTCTTGATTAGGAGTCAAAGGTTACAAAGAAGGCAGGAGAATGGGGTTGAGGGGGATAATAAATGAGTCATGATGAAATGGCAGAGGAGATTTGATGGGCCGAATGACCTAATTCTGCTCCTATATCATATGGTCTGCTATGCCTTGGCCTCAGAGGAATGATGTTTCGTTTCGCTATATACGTATGTATAGCTGAAAGACAATAAACTTCAACTTGAAAAAAACACAACTGTTTAACAGGTGCTTGAATCAGAATCAGGTTTATTATCACCAGCATTTGTCGTGAAATTTGTTAACTTAGCAGCAGCAGTACAATACAATACATAATATAGAAGAAAAAGAAAAAAAAATTACAGTATGCATGTATTGAATAGTTTAAAAATCGTGCAAAAAACAAATAATATATAATTAAAAAGTAAGGTAGTGTTCATGGGTTCAACGTCCATTTAGGATTTAGATGGCAGAGGGGAAGAAGCTGTTCCTGAATCACTGAGTGTGTGCTTTCAGGCTTCTGTACCTCCTACCTGATGGTGACAGTGAGAAAAGGGCATGCCCTGGGTGCTGGAGGTCCTTAATAATGGACGCTGCCTTTCTGAGACACCGCTCCTTGAAGACGTCCTGGGTACTTTGTAGGCTAATACCCAAGATGGAGCCAACTAAATTTACAATCCTTTACAGCTTCTTTTGGTCCTGTGCAGTAGCACCCCCCCCCCCGCCCCCCGCAATACCAGACAGTGATGCAGCCTGTCTGAATGCTCTCCACGGTACAACTATAGAAGTTTTTGAGTGTACTTGTTGATATACCAAATCTCTTCAAATTCCTAATGAAGTATAGTCACTGTCTTGCTTTCTTTATAACTACATGGATATGTTGGGACCAGGTTAGGTTCCAGAAATCTTGACACCCAGGAACTTGAAGCTGCTCACTCTCTCCACTTCTGAGCCCTCTATGAGGATTGGTATAGAAACAGAAAACCTACAGCACAATACAGGCCCTTCAGCCCACAAAGCTGTGCCGAACATGTCCATACCTTACAACTACCTAGGCTTACACATAGCCCTCTATTTTTCTAAGCTCCATGTAGCCATCCAGGAGTCTCTTAAAAGACCCTATTGTTTCCGCCTCCACCGCCGCCAGCAGCCCATTCCACGCACTCACCACTCTCTGCGTAAAAAAACTTACCCCTGACATCTCCTCTATACCTACTTCCAAGCACCTTAAAACTATGCCCTGTCGTGTTAGCCATTTCAGCCCTGGGAAAAAGCCTCTGACTATCCACACGATCAATGCCTCTCATTATCTTGTACACCTCTATCAGGTCACCTCTCATCCTCCGTGTGTGTTCCTTCGTCTTACCCTTCCTGTCTTTATGACATTGAGTGCAAGGTTGTTGCTGTGGCACCGTTCCACTAGTTGGTGTATCTCACTCCTGTACGTCCACTCGTCTCCATCTGAGATTCTACCTACAATGGTTGCATCATCAGCAGATTTATGGAAGAATAATGATCTGTTTCCGAAGTAGAAGCATCAGTAACTTGGGCTGTATTGTTAAAGTTGAACTCCTGTTTATACTCGCACCTGCAGTTCTACCTTTCCTTCTCTGCATGACTGTAATTATATATTAAAAAAATTTCATTTTGAAATGGTGCTTAGTTTTCGAAATAGTTTATAGTGATGATTGAAGAAGGTCCTGGTGAAGTTTTTTTTTGGTATTGAGCTGCCAGAATCCATGAATGACTGAAATCACATTTCCTGCTTCGAGCACAGAATGCAAATATCCACGGCAAGTCAGAGCGCATCTGTGGAGAGGGAAACAGAAATAAGTGTTTAATTGGAGTAAGGGGAAATATGAGGCTATCAGGCAGGAACTTGAAAGCATAAATTGGGAACAGATGTTCTCAGGGAAATGTACAGAAGAAATGTGGCATATGTTTAGGGGGTATTTGCGTGGAGTTCTGCATAGGTACGTTCCAATGAGACAGGGAAAGGATAGTAGGGTACAGGAACCGTGGTGTACAAAGGCAGTTGTAAGTCTAATCAAGAAGAAAAGAAGAGCTTATGAAAGGTTCAAAAAACTAGGTAATGATATAAATCTAGAAGATTATAAGGCTAGCAGGAAACAGCTTAAGAAAGAAATTAGGAGAGCCAGAAGGGGCCATGAGAAGGCCTTGGCAGACAGTATTAAGGAAAACCCCAAAGCATTCTACAAGTATGTGAAGGGCAAGAAGATAAGATGTGAAAGAATAGGACCAATCAAGTGTGACAGTGGAAAAGTTTGTATGGAACCAGAGGAGACAGCAGAGGTACTTAATGAGTACTTTGCTTCAGTATTCACTACGGAAAAGGATCTTGGCGATTGTAGGGATAACTTACAGTGGACTGAAAAGCTTGAGCATATAGATATTAAGGAAGAGGATATGGCCCTTGTGGCTAAAGGGATTGAGGGTATGGAGGGAAGGCTGGTACAGGGTTCTGAGTTGGATGATCAGCCATGATCATACTGAATGGCGGTGCAGGCTCGAAGGGCCGAATGGCCTACTCCTGCACCTATTTTCTATGTTTCTATATGCTGGAGCTTTTGGAAAGCATCAAGTTGGATAAGTCACCAGGACTGGACGAGATGTTCCCCAGGCTACTGTGGGAGGTGAGGGAGGAGATTACTGAGCCTCTGGCGACGATCTTTGCTTTATCAATTGCATCATCAAAGGGGACGGGAGAAGTTCAGAGGATTGGAGGATTGCAGATGTTGTTCCCTTATTCAAGAAAGGGAGTAGTGATAGCCCAGGAAATTATAGACCAGTGAGTCTTACTTCAGTGGTTGGTAAGTTGATGGAGAAGATCCTGACAGGCAGGATTTATGAAGATTTGGAGGGGCATAATATGATTAGGAAAAGTCAGCATGGCTTTGTGAAAGGCAGGCCGAGCCTTATGAGCCTGATTGAATTTTTTGAGGATGTGACTAATCACATTGATGAAGGTAGAGCAGTAGATGTAGTGTATATGGATTTCAGCAAGGCATTTGACAAGGTACCCAATGCAAGGCTTATTGAGAAAGTAAGGAGGCATGGGATCCAAGGGAACATTGCTTTGTGGATCCAGAACTGGCTTGTCCACAGAAGGCAAAGAGTGTTGTAATCGGATCATATTCTGCATGGAGGTTGGTCACCAGTGGTGTGCCTCAGGGATCTGTTCTGGGACCCCTGCTCTTCATGATTTGTATAAATGACCTGGATGAAGAAGTGGAGGGATGGGTTAGTAAATTTGCTGATGACACAAAAGTTGGGGGTGTTGTGGATAGTGTGGAGGGCTGTCAGAGGTTACAGCGGGACATTGATAGGATGCAAAACTGAGCTAAGAAGTAGCAGATGGAGTTCAAGCCAGATAAGTGTGAAGTGGTTCATTTTGGTAGGTCAAATATGATGGCAGAATATAGCATTAATGGTAAGACTGTTGGCAGTGTGGAGGATCAGAGGGATATTGGGGTCCGAGTGCATTGGACATTCAAGGCTGCTGTACAAGTTGACTCTGTGATTAAGAAAGCATGCGGTGCCTTGACCTTTCATCAATCGTGGGATTAAGTTTAGGAGCCGAGAGGTAATGTTGCAGCAATATGGAACCCTGATCAGACCTCACTTGGAGTACTGTGCTCAGTTCTGGTCACCTCACTATAGAAAGGATGTTGAAACCATAGAGAGGGTGCAGAGATGATTTACAAGGATGTTGCCTGGATTGGGGAGCATGCCTTATGAGAATAGGTGGAGTGAACTCGGCCTTTTTTCCTTGGAGCGATGGAGGACGAGAGGTGACCTGATAGAGCTGTATAAGACGATGAGAGGCATTGATCGTGTGGATAGTCAGAGGCTTTTCCCAGGGCTGAAATGGCTAGCACAAGAGGGCACAGTTTTAAGGTGCTTGGAAGTAGGTACAGAGGAGATGTCAGGGGTAAGTTTTTTTTACTCAGAGAGTGGTGAGTACATGGAATGGGCTGCCGGCAACTGTGGCGGAGGCAGATAAGATAGGGTCTTTTAAGCGACTTCTGGACAGGTACATGGAGCTCAGAAAAATAGAGGGCTGTGGGTAACCCTAGGTAATTTCTAAGGTAAGGACATGTTCAGCACAACTTTGTGGCAGGTTCTGTGTTCTAATGTTTCAGGTCAATGCCCTTTCATCAGGTCATTGTCTCCTGTGCTTTTCTCCCACCATTTCTAATCTCATCAGAAATACTGGTTTCCTCAGGTCACAATCATTCTCGTCTTCACCTTCCCCAACTCCATCTCCAACGCGGGCAAAAGATGCCACAGTAGCAAAGACTAAAGGAGGAATAGGAGGTGCTGCAGGAGGAGTTGATGCTCCAGCCCCCACTGGAAAAAGGTAAAGTTATCGTTAACCCATTTATTCAACATTGTCTTGATTAAAGGTGCATGCAGAATTTTGGCAAATTTAAAAATTACAAGGTAACTGTGTTGATCCTGTGTATCTAGAGTTGCACAGGTGTAAATCCAGACTTTGTAGCCTTTCTAATTCTAATTGTATTGTTCCTGTTTTAATAACACATTTCTCTAATGAGCTATGTCCTCTTTCACCCAGTGAACACCAAACCAATGTTCATTTACAGCTTTCTCATTATAGTGCAAAGGTATAAAGCTGAACTGATAGTCTGTGGTGTTAGACTAATTAGAAAGGTGCCTTTGGACTCCATAGTCCATGTGATCAGAACATCAAGGAGTATGGTAATTTCTGATTGCTGCACTGTTGGTAGTTATTTCTTGAGTGTTCCATGCTCTATTTTTCTCTCTGATCCCACGCTTATTTCTTCCCTTCTACTCTCCCTGCCTCGCTTTCACTCCTCATCTGTTTTACTCAGCAGGTCAGCCGGAGGGGCCTTTTTCACACTGCATCTCAATAAATAAATAATAAATTATTCTGGCTCAATATCAGAAATAGTTATACATTGAGAATGGAAAGGGAGGGGACATCCTATGAAAATAACAATCCATAGGACTGGGCTGAACAGATCCCTATGTCCTGATATCCAGTGCTCGTCTTTCATTGGAATATTTTTACAGTTTTCAGCTCTCAATATTGATTTACGCATTTCATTTGCTTTTCGCTATGTTACAACTGGCCAGTTCTGCTGTTTAACCATCTGTCAGACTAACTTATGCCTCTGGTTTTTCACTGTCTGATATACAGAGCATTCCTAAAATTCTTCTTTGATTTTTGGTTTCAGGTTTCAGCAGAAGCTCTGACCTACATTCTAGCTTCTTTCATATCTGCTCGCTCGCGTGCGTGCGCGCGCGCTCTCTCTCTCTCTCCCCTCCCTACCCTCCCTCCCTACCCTCCCTCCCCCTCCCTCCCTGCCCCTCCCTCTCTACCCCTCCCTCTCATTCCCTCCCTCCCTCCCTCTCTCCCTCTCTCCCTCTCTCCCTCCCTCTCTCCCTCCCTCTCTCCCTCTCTCCCTCCCTCTCTCCCTCCCTCTCTCCCTCCCTCTCTCCCTCCCTCTCTCCCTCCCTCTCTCCCCCCCTCTCTCCCCCCCTCTCTCCCCCCTCTCTCCCCCCCTCTCTCCCCCCCCTCTCTCCCTCTCTCTTCCTCTCTCTTCTCTAAGTTGTTGCCCTAATCAGCAGGATCACGTTAGCAACCCTGTCTTCAGCCTATAAGAAAGGTTATCTTTGTTCTATCATCCCTCCCCACACTCTCTTGAATCTGAAACGTTAACTGTTTATCTGCTACAGATGCTGCCTGCCTGCTAAGTATTTTAACATTTTCTGTATTTTGAATTTCCAGCATCAAGTGTTGTTATTTGGTTTTTAATAAGTTCATAAGGTTAGGGTGAAGGAACTTGATGGTGAGACCTGCAGCTGTTCTGTGGAGATGGCCATTCGCATGCAGATCAAGTGACCTCATATCCCCAATTGTGCTGAAATAAATTTAATACTATGGCTTCATCACCGTAGAACAAAATAATATGATGCAATTCTGTCGGATGTTCAGATTTCACAATCTGAAACTATGAACTCATTGAAAATTTCAACATTCTCCCTTATCGCATTACAATAATTTGTTTGAATTAGCTGATAAGTAAACAACATTCATGCGCAGGAACAATTGGTTTAAAAATGTGTTTCACATTTGATCTATCACTGTTGGATTTACAAGACATCTGTGAAGTACATTCCCTGGCCTACATTAAAAAGCTTGTATATTTATACCAGAAGACCATAAGACGTAGGAGGAGAATGAGACCATTCAGCCCATCAAGTCTACTCTACCATTCTATAATATCCCTCACAACCACATTCTCCTGCCTTCTCCCTGTGACCTTGACACCATTACTAATCACAAACCTATCAACCTCCACTTTGAATATACTCAACAGCTGTCTGACTATGAATTCCACAGATTCACTGAAGAAACTCCTTCTTACCTCTGTTCTAAATGGGTGTCCTTCTATTCTGAGACTCTGCCCTCTGGTCCTAGACTATAGGGAACATTATCTCCACATCCATTACTAATTAGGCCTTCCAATATCCGATATGTTTCAATAAGATCCCCCCTCCCTTTCTTCTAGACTCTATTGAGTACAGGCACAGGGCCATCCAACACTCCTGAAATGTTAACCCTCTTGTTCCCAAAGTTATTCTCGTGAAACTCCTCTGCACCCTCTCCAATGCTTGCGCATCTTTGCTTAGATGCCTAAAACTGATCACAATACTCCGTGCGGTTTGCCTCAGCATTATATCTGTTAAGTGAAGTACATGCCTGACCAGCACGGTTTACATTAAAAAGCTGCTATTACAGTGCCTATAAAATGTATTAACCCGCCCCCCCCCCGGAAGTTTTCATGTTTTATTGTTTTACTACATTGAATCACAGTGGATTTAATATGGCTTTTTTTGACACTGATCAACAGAAAAAGTGAAAATAGATCTTTACAAGGTGATCTAAATTAATTACAAATATAAAGCACAAAATAATTGATTGCTTACGTATTCACCTCCTTTAATATGACATGCCAAATTATCACTGGTTTTAGAAGTCACATAATTAGTTAAATGGAGGTCACCGTGTGCAGTCAAGCACCCCTGTGGCCATTCCTCTCAATAATAAGTATACTGCTATTGTGGGGGATGAGGATAATCTCCTCGGGGAATGCCACAGAGACCGGGTTACTGACACTGAGCATAGGTGCGTGCTGCAGAAGGGGAAGAGGGAGAAGATGAGAGCGGTATTGATAGCGGATTCAATACTCAGGGGAACAGCCGGGAGATTCTGTGGATGTGAACGGGACACCCGAATAATTTGTTGCCTCCCAGGTGCAGTCAGAGGCGTACTGGATCATGTCAACAGCATTTTGGAGATGGAGGGAGAGCAGCCACATGTCTTGGTAGTTATTGGTACCAATGACATAGGAAGGAAAAACAGAGGCTCTGAAAAGAGAATTTAGAGAGCTAGGTAGAAAGCTGAGAAGCAGGACCTACAGAGTAGTAATGTCTGGATTGCTGTCTATGCCACACGCCAGTGAGGGTAGAAACAGGATGATTTGGCAGGTAAATGCGTGGCTGAGAAGCTGATGCAGGGGCAGGGCTTCAGGTTCTTGGATCATTGGGATCTGTTCTAGAGGGCGTATGACTTGTTCAAAAGACCCCTGTGGAACACCACTAGTTACGGCAGCCAACCAGAAAAGGTTCCTTTTATTCCCACTCTTTGCCTCCTGCCAATCAGCCACTGCTTTATCTATGCTAAATCTTTCCTGTAATACCGTGGATTCGTAGCTTGTTAAGCAGCCTCATGTGGCACCTTGTTGAAGAACTTCAGAAAATCCAAGTGCACAACATCAACCAATTCTCCTTTGTCTATCCTGCTTGTTATTTCTTCAAAGAATTCCAACAGATTTGTCGGAAAAGATTTTTCCTTGAGGAGTTTATGCTGACGTTCTATTTTATCATGTGTCTTCAAGTACCCCAAAACCACATCCTGAGGGGAACCAAAATTCTCGTGGACAGGTTTGTTGGAACTTTTGGGGAGAGTTTAAATTAATTTGGTGGGGGAATGGGAACCGGAGTGAAGGGACTCAGGATAGGATGGGTGGTTAAAAAGCAAAGATAGCTTGCAGTCAGACTAAGAAATAAGGTGGATGATCTTGTTGCACTATTATAGATTGTCAGGTATGATGTTGTGACCATCACTGAATCGTGGCAGAAGGATGGCTGTAGATGAGAGCTGAATATCCAAGGTCACATGTTGTATTAGAGGAATAGGAATACAGAGAGAGGGGACGGTGTGGCTCTGCAGGTAAAGAATGGCATCAGATCAGTACAAAGATGTGACACAGGATTGGAAGATGTTGAATCCTTCTCAGTTGAGTTAAGAAAGAAACTGCAAGGGTAAAAGGACCTGATTGTAGTTATATACAGGCCGCACCTGAGTACTGTGTGCAGTTCTGGTCTCCTTACTTGAGGAAGAATAGAAACATAGAAAACCTACAGCAAAATACAGGCCCTTTGGCCCACAAAGCTGTGCTGAACATGTCCTTACCTGAGAAATTACCTAGGGTTACCCATAGCCCTCTATTTTTCTGAGCACCATATACCTGTCTAGGAGTCTCTTAAAAGACCCTATCATACTGGCTTTGGAGGCGGTGCAGAGGAGGTTCACTAGGTTGATTCCAGAGATGAGGGGGTTAGACTATGAGGAGAGATTGAGTTGCCTGGGACCATACTCGCTTGAATTCAGAAGAATCAGAGGAGATTTTATAGAAACAGATAAAATTATGAAAGGGTTAGATAGAGGGAGGAAAGTTTCCACTGATAGGTGAGACTAGAACTAGGTGACATGGCCTCAAGATTCGGTAGAGTAGATTTAGGATAGAGATGAGGAGGAACTGCTTTTCCCCGGGAGTGGTGAATCTGTGGAATTCTCTGCCCAATAAAACAGTGAAGGCTGCCTCAGTAAACGTATTTAAGACAAGCTTGAATAGATTTTTCCATAGTGGGGAATTGAGAATTATGGGGAAAAGGCAGGTAGGTGAAGATGAGTCCATGGTCAGATTAGCCATGATCTTATTAATTGGCGGAGAAGGTTCGATGGGCCAGATGGCCTACTCCTGCTCCTATTTTTTATGTTCTTATGAAATAGAAAAGGCATGCCAAAAGGGCAATCTTGTGATAGTCAGAGGAGATTTCAACATGGAGGTCGATTGGGAAAATCAGGTTGGTTATGGATCTCAAGAGAGCAAGTTTGTTGAATGCTTATGACATGGTTTTTTAGAGCAATTTGTCATTGAGCCTACTAGGGGATCAGCTATACTGGATTGGGCGTTATGTAATGAACCCGAGATGATTAGAGAGCTTGAGGCAAAAGAACCCTTAGGAGGCTGTGATCATGGTATGATTGAGTTCAACTTGAAATTTAATATGGAGGAAGTAAAGTCTGATGTAGCAGTATTTCAGTGGAGTACGGGAAATTACAGTGATATGAGAGAGCTATTGGTCAAAGTAAATTGGAAGGAACTGCTGGCAGGGATGTCAGCAGAGCAGCAATGGCGTGAGTTTCTGGGGAAAATGAGGAAGGTGCAGGATAGATGCATTCCAAAAACAAAAGAAATACTCAAATGGCAAAATAGTACGACCATGGCTGACATGGGAAGTCAAAGCCAATGTAAAAGCAAAAATACAACAAAGCAAATTGGGGAGCTTTCAAAAACCTACAGAGAGCAACTAAAAGAATCATTAGGAGGGAAAAGATGAAAAATGAAAACAAGCTAGCAAACAATATCAAAGTGGATAATAAAAGCTTTTTCAGGTATGTAAAAAGAAAGAGATGAGAGTTGTCACAAAAACTGTGGGTCAACTGTCTAAGAAAAATAACAAGATGGCTTGAGTTGCAAACATAGATTGAGGTGCTTTTATTTACAAAAATAGTGGAAAAACAAAAACTTGGACGTCCACATCAAAACAAGAAAAAAATTTTAAAAAATACAATAGATATACAGCTTGCAATTGTCACCTGTCTGGTTAACAGCCACCCTCAGACTAAACAAAAACGACAAAAACCCAAAGCCTTGGTAACCTGAGGCTTATAACTACTAAGCCCCTCCCCCAGACCAACCAAAGGCTAATTAACTCAATTATCTTCTATTTCACACAATCTGAAACTCTACTGCCAGTTCTCACAATAAACATGTATACCTCATTATAGGATTCACCATTTCCCGGTTAAATAACTTAAATAAAGCCCAAAACTTTACCACAAGATGAGTAATTAGGTTACATAACCCTTGACCCAGTTAAAGATGGTATCCGCCACCATCTGCACACCTGTGCAGGTTGCTGCTGTCTCGATATGAGACAGCTCGATGCAGCAGCTCTGTTTCAGACCCAGTGACTGTGGAGGAGAGAAACGTCAGATTATCATGACACTTTGGCAAAACACTTATTGGAAAGATGAATATGAATAAATTGACCTGAGATAATTAAACTGTGACATAGTGTGTTTCTTTTTTTCTTACCTATTACTGCTGGGGATGAGTGTAAAATTGTGACTGTTGATTTATTGTGATGCGTGCACTCACCACAATAACAGAGGGGAATAATGTGTGTGGATGACCCTTTGAGTGTTTTACTGAGTGTGCCATGTGCCGTCTGTGATCAGTGGTGGGCCTTCGTCACAGAGTGGATATAGGACCGCCAGAAATTGAGGCCGAACAAATATGAGGGACAAGGAAATGACAGATGAACTAAATTAGTATTTTGCATCACTGTGGAAGACACTAGCAGTATGCCAGATGTTGAAGGATGCGAGGAAAGAGAAGTGAGTGCAGTTATTATTACAAGGGAGAAGGTGCTCAAAAAATCTGAAAGACTTCAGGATGCATAAGTCAACTGGACCAGATGTACCACACCCTAGGGTTCTGAAAGAGGTAATGTTAGAGATTGTGGAGGCATTAGCAGTGATCTTTCAAAATAATTGGACTCCAGCATGGTGAATTGTTAAGGATGACATTATTGAGTACTTGGTGACACAGGGCAACATAGGACAAAGTCAGCATTGTTTGCTTAAGGGAAAATTGAAGGGCACTAGCTTCCCCAGCATTCAGGACATTTTCCAAAGGTAACGTCATCAAAAGGTGGCACCCATCATTAAGGACTCCGGTCACCCAGGATATGCCCTCTTTGCATTGCTACCATCACGGAGAAGATACAGGAGCCGAAAAACACAGACTTTTCAGAAACAGCTTCTCCCACTCTACCATCAGATTTCTGAATGAATCATGAAGCCATTTACCTTCCTTTTTGGACTACCTACAGTGCCTATGACAAGGATTTACTCCTTCACCTTGGAAGTTTTCATGTTTTATTCTTTTACAACATTGAATCACAGTGGATATAATTTGGCTTTTTTTACATTGATCAACAGAAAAAGACTCTTTCATGTCAAAGTGAAAACATCGCTACAAAGTGATCTAAATTAATTACAAATATCAAACACAAAATAACTAATTGCATCAGTATTCATCCCCTTTAATGTGATACATCAGATCATCACTGGTGGGACCAATTGACTTTAGAAGTCACATAATTTGTTAAATGGAGATCAGTTTTTGGAGACCTGTGTGCAGTCAAGGTGTTTCAATTGATTGTCGTAAAAAGATACCTGTAGCTGAAAAGTCATGGTAAAAAACTACACCATGAAGACAAAAGAACACTCCAAGCAACTCTATGAAAAGGTTATTGAAAAGCTTCAGTGGCTGAGATGGGAGAGATGGTGCATACAACAACTGTTGTCTGGGTGCTTCACCACTCACAGCTTAATGGGAGAGTAGCAAAGAGAAAGCCACTGTTTAAAAAAAAACTCACAGGAAATTTCGGCTAGAGTTTGCCAGAAGGCATCTAGGAGACTCTGAAGTCAGCTGAAAGAAGATTCTATGATCTGATGAAACCAAAATTGAGCTTTTTGGCCATCAGACTAAACACTATGTTTTGCGTAAGCCAAAAACTACACATTATCAAAAACACACTATCCTTACTCTGAAGCATGGTGGTGGCTGCTTCATGCTGTGGGGATGTTTTACTGCAGCAGGCCCTGGAAGGTTTGTGAAGGTAGAGAGTAAAATGAATGCAGCAAAATACAGGGAAATCCTGGAGGAAAACCTGATGCAGTCTGCAAGAGAACTGTGACTTGGGAGAAGATTTGTTTTCCAGCAAGGCAATAACCCCAAGCATAAAGCCAAAGCTACACAAGAATGGCTTAAAAAGAACAAAGTTCATGTCCTGGAGTGGCTGGACTTGAAAAGGGCTGTTCACTCATGGTCCCCATGCAATCTGACAGAGCTTGAGTAGTTTTGTAAAGAAGTATGGGGGAAATTTGCAGTTACAAGGGTGTTTCAGGGACTTGAGGACGTGAGTTACAGGGAAAGTTTGAATAGGTCAGGACTTTATTCTCTGGAGCTCTGGAGAATGAGGGGAGATTTAGTAGATGTATACAAAATTATGTGGGATTCCAAAAGGCTAAATGCAAGCAGGCTTTTCCACTGATGTTGGGTGAGACTGCAATTAGAGGTTATGGGTTAACATAGAACACAGAAACTTACAGCACATTGCAGGCCCTTCAGCCCACAGTATTGTGCCGACCATGTAACCTACTCTAGAGACTGCCTAGAATTTCCCTACCGCACAGCCCTCTATTTTTCAAAGCTCCACGTACCTATCTAAGAGGCTCTTAAAAGACCCTATTGTATCTGATTCCTCCACCGCCGCCAGCAGTGCATTCCACACCCCCCCACTCTCTGGTGGAAAAACTTACCCCTGACATCCCCTTGGTACCTATTTCAAAGCATCTTAAAACTATGCCCTTTCGTGTTAGCCATTTCAGCCCTGGGAAAAAGTCTCTGGCTATCCATACGATCGGTGCCTCTCATCATCTTATACAACTCTATCAAGTCACCTCTCATCCTCCATTGCTCCAAGGAAAAAAGGGCAAGTTCACTCAATCTATTTTCATAAGATATGCTCTCCAATCCAGGCGACATCTCGTCTGCACTGTCTCTATAGTATCCACATCCTTCCTGTAGTGAGGTGACCAGAACTGAACACAGTACTCCAAGTATGCCTTCTTTCTCCCTAGGCCTCCCATCCCATGATCCTCTCCCTTCTCCAGCCTTGTATCCCTTTTGCCAGTCAACTTTTCCAGCTCTTAGCTCCATCCCTCCCCCTCCTGTCTTCAACTATCATTTCGGATCTCCCCCTCCCCCTCCCACTTTCAAATCTCTTACTGTCTCTTCTTTCAGTTAGTCCTGACGAAGGGTCTCGGCCTGAAACATCGACTGTACTTCTTCCTATAGATGCTGCGCTGCGTTCACCAGCATTTTTTGTGTATGTTGCTTAAATTTCCAGCATCTGCAGATTTCCTGGTATTTGGGATCTACAAAGCAAGGTCTCCTTGAATCCCATGCCTCCTTACTTTCTGAAGGAGTTTTGCATGGGGAACCTTATCAAATGCCTTACTGAAATCCATATACACTACATCTGCTGCTCTGCCTTTATCAATGTGCCTTGTTACATCCTCAGAGAATTAAATCAGACTCGTAAGGCACAACCTGCCCTTGACAAAGCCATGCTGACTATCCCTAATCAGATTATGTCTCTCCAAATGCTCATAAATCCTGCCTCTCAGGATCTTCTCCAACAATTTGCCCACCACTGAAGTCAGACTCGCTGGTCTATAATTTCATGGGTTATCTCTACTCCCTTTCGTGAACAAGGGAATAACATTTGCAAATCTCCAATCGTCTGGTAATTATCCCGTCCCTTTTGATGATGCAAAGGTCATCGCAAGAGGCTCAGCAATCTAAAGAGTGGAAGGTTAAATGTTTAAGGAGAACCTGAGGGGGAGCCACTTCACTCAGAAAGTAGTGAGAGTGTGGAACTAGCTGTTGGTGCAAGTAGTTAATGCGGGTTCAATAGCAACACAAGAGAAATTTGGATAGGTATGTGAGAGGAGTGCTGTCGTCTGGGTATGGGGTAACGGGTATTTGGCAGATTAATAGTTCAGCACAGAGTAGATGAACAAAAGGCCTGTTTCTGTGCTGTACAGCTCTATGACTCAGGAATTTCTAGTAGCTCTTGGCTATTACTGACAGGCTACTTAATATTTTATCTTCTGTTTCTCCAACAGTGATAAAACTGTGAAGAAACTGCCGTCGCCACAGCCTTCAGGTCCGTCTGCAGGAGCAAAGGTTACAAAGGCTGGTGCAGAGGGTGCGAAACCTGCCGAGAACAGAGAGGGAAGGAAGAAGGAGCGGGTGCCCCGCACACCTCCCCGGAGGTCTGGCAGCCAGTTACTTTTTGATAAGCTCTTTGCTTTGGCCAAAGCTATAATCTGTGGCACATCATTTTCTCCAACACTGACAGAACGTCCTCAGCACATCACTGCTGAGAGAAATAGTTAATTTGTTACAGCATTATTGATACTGGCTTCTTAAATTCCAGATTCCCCACAATCTCAGTGGAGATTCAGTATCACATCTCCCTGCCAGTAGTCAAGAGCTAGAGACACCAGTTCAGTAATTTCATTGTTTACTCCTATACTGCTTAAGCTCTTTCACTAGAGTTGAAAGTTCAAAGTAATTTTATGTAACCATATACAGCTCTGAGATTAATTTTCTTGCAAACGTTCACAGTAAGTACAAAGGAACACAATAGGATCAATGAAAGAGCAGACAGAACAAGACAGACAAACAATCATTGTGCAAGATGGTTTCAAGTTCAAGTCTAATTATCATTTAACCAGACATGAATACAACCAAACAAAACAACATCCCTCTGGGAGCAAGGTGCAAAACACAGTCCCTTAAACACAGGTTTATGGTCAGAGATAAAGATTAAAAGCAGATTAAGGAGCAAGTTGATAGGCACCTTGATTAGCATGGACCTGTGACTGTTACCATGTTCTCTGTGTATCTGTCCTATTTTGCTATCTTCTCAATTCTCAAATTGTTACTCCTATGACTGTCCACAGCTATCCTCACTTTCAGCACAACGGTCCGCTCTGTACTAGCCTTCTATCTTCAATGTGATGAATGTACTTCCTTATTTTGCCTGTTTTCTGGAAGGTTCTTATACCTAAAGCTCCTTCATATCCTCTATATCTTGCTTTCCTTCAGATTAAAATTTATTGCTATTATTGGCAGATGAATGAGAGAAGAAAATGAGTGGCAGATGGTGCACCCATCTTTGTGGCTCTCGTTGTCTGCCTTCACGTCTTATTCACCAGCTCCACTCCCCTCCCTTTCCCTGCCCCACCATGTCTGTCATCTTCCACACCCCCTCAGTCCACTGATCACCTCGGACTCCTTTCTCACCATTCCCCTTCATGCCATCTCACCTCTCTACTCTGAGTCCTGATTCAGAGTTGAAACTCGAAACATTGACAATTCCCACAGAAACGACACAAGCTGCAGTGTTTCTGCAGCAGATTTATCACTCCAGATTCCAACGTCTGCAAGTCACTTGCTTCTCTGCTTGACACTTGGGGAAGAAATGACTGACTGACTACTTTGTCTATGGCTCTCATAATTTTATAAACTTATATCAGGTCTCCTCTTGGCCTCCAGAGAAAGTGTGTCTGACGTCTGCTAATAGCTTATACTCCCTATCCAGGCAACCTGGTGAACCTCTAATGCACTTTTTCTAAAGCCTCCACATCTTATCTGTAATGGGGTGACCAGAACTGCACACAATTTGAATGTTCTCATTATCCCTCTCTGTTCCGTTTGCTTGTGTAACGCATTGTAAGATTTCACTGCTAATGTAATGGCCTCTTTGTAGCGTTTCACTGCTAAGGTAATTGTTTCTCTGTAACAGCAATGTTTGGGTTATGACTAGAGATAACGGGGCTTTGAAATGGGTGCTATCCAATGAGAGGGATGTTACTATTTCTTGTGGGTCTGGGAGCAGGGATTTCGCGGTCTTTTGTCAGGGAGAGATGAAGAGAGAAGAATCGAATGGAGAGAATTGGTAGACCGCCGGATGGAGTGGACTTGGAGCGAGGGTCCGAGGGTCGGCTACGTTCAGAGGAGGTCGACGGGGAACAAATGAATGGAACCGTGAGCTCCTGTGTTGTGCATTTGTCTTCAGAGTAGTCAGGAGGTCAAAGAATACTGCAAGTTGTGCATTTGAGGCGTACAGTAGAAGACACTGCCTACGCGGCCACTCCTTTATCCCACATGCAGAGTGTGGAGCCCCTGGACCTGGTGTGTATGGATTTCCTGTCAATAGAACCCGATGCCAGCAACACGGCGAATGTCTTAGTCATCACAAACCACTACACCAGATATGCACAGGCTTTTCCTGCCAAGGACCAAAAGGCATCTACAGTGGCAAAGGTGTTATGGAAGAAGTATTTCATTTATTATGGCCTTCCCAGGCGGATACATAGTGGTCAGGGACAGGATTTCGAGAGCAGACTCATCCATGAGTTACTGGGCATGTTTGGAGTCTAGAAGTCAAGGACCACGCCCTATCATCTGCAGGGTGATACCCAGCCCAAGAGGTTAACTCGGACCTTGCTAGACATGCTTGGTACCTTGGACTTGTATGAAGTTGCTATAAAATTAATTATTGGGGCCAAACTGGACAGAGAGGAAGGCTATCAAAGTTTGCAGCTGGAAAAATGACAGATGGTATTTCATGCAGTGAAGTGTGAGGTGATGCACTTTGGTAGGACAAAATGGAGTAGGACTTGCACAGTGAACAGTAGGGCACTGGGTGTGCGGAAGAGTAGAGGAATCTGCGAATACAGATCCATAATTCCTTAAAAATGGTGTAACAGGTAGAAAAGGTCGGTCATAAAGAGAGCTTTTGGCACATTGGTCTTCATAACGGCGGAGACCTCAAGGTGCCCCAGACGCTTCCCCGGAGCGACCACCGTAAAGCCCCATTTGTGGCCATCCACAGCTGCCAGAAGTGAGGCCTCCGCCGCCGACCTCAGAAATCGAGCCCGAGGTTCGGCTGGAGCGGAGGCTTCCGCAACTGTGACTCAGCTTACAGACTTGTTTCAGCCAGGAGCCCGGCCCTCCAGGGTTCAGTGTCGGCTTCAGGGCCCGACCCAATCAACAGCCCAGGCCCCCGGCAGCTGGAAATGGCAGCGGAGCCTCCCCCGTCACTCGGCCCGACCAGGAGTGCCCGACGATGCGACTCGCCAATCGATCCCTGCGGGACGCGTCCACCAACCTCAAAGAGCTGACAACAACACACTGCATCGATGGAAAACTGGAAAGATGCACTATTTACTGAGAAAGCGTGGGAAAAGAGCTGGGCTGCTGGTCAGATTGAAGCTGAGGGGCTTCAGGGTCCCTATGCCCACTATCCTACTAGCTAATGTGCAAGCCATAGAGAACAAGGTGGATGATCTTAAAGGGACACTCACCTACTGCAGGGAGATGCAGAACTGCTGTGTATTCTGTTTCACCGAGACCTGGCTCTCCCCTGCCACCCCCAACTGTGCCATCCGACTGGAGGGATTTTCGATCCATCGGATGGACTGCACGGCATCTTCGGGCAAGACGAGGGGAGGCGGTGTCTGCCTACTGATCAACACTGCGTGGTGCTCGGACAGAGTGGCACTGACAAGCTCCTGCAGCCTGGACCTGGAACACCTGTCAGTGAAGTGTCATCCCTACTATCTGCCACGGGAATTCACCTCGGTCATACTGACAGCGGTCTACATTCCCCCCAGGCAGACGTGGAATGTGCTCTGAACATACTGTATGCCAACATCAGTGAACTTGAGACCAGATATCCGGAGGCTTTGCTCATTACAGCCGGGGACTTTAACCAGGCCAACCTCAGAAAGGCGCTGCCAAAGTTATACCAACATGTCTCCTGCCCCACTAGAGGCCCAAATATACTTGACCACTGCTACACAGCAGTCAAGGATGCCTACCATTCCGTCCCACGACCTCACTTCGGAAAATCAGACCATCAGGCCGTACTCCTCCTCCCGGCTTACAAACAGAAACTGAAGCGGGAGGTCACCGTGTCAAAAGTAGTGTCGCATTGGACGGAGGAAATGGATGAGGTCCTCCGTGACTGCTTTGAATCGGTGGACTGGTTAGTATTCAAGGACTCAGCAGCTAATCTCGATGAGTATGCCTCAGCTGTCACGGACTTTATTTGGAAATGCACAGAGGACTGTGTGTCTCGCAAGACGATCCAGGTATTCCCTAACCGGAAACCTTGGGTAAATTATGAGGTCAAGTCCCTTTTAAAGGCTAGAGCTGCAGCTTTTAGGTCCGGGGATACCAGTTGCTACACGGAATCCAGGCGTGAACTCCGGAAAGCCATTAAGGTCGTCAAGAGGCATTATCGAGCCAAGCTGGAAGCCCAGGCTAACCAGAGGGATGCCAGTAGACTATGGCAAGGTCTAAATGAGAACACTGGGTGCAAAGAAAAGGCTGGGAATATCAATAACTGTGGCACTTCTCTTCCTGAAGAACTTAACGTATTCTACGCAAGATTCGAACGGAAGAGGAGCGTCCCGCTCCCTCTGGATGAACCGGACCTGGTGGCATCGAAATTCACCGCCACCGAGGAGGACGTTAGAAGGGCCTTCCTGAAGATAAATCCAAGGAAGGTGACGGGCCCAGATGGCGTCCCAGGACGGGTTCTCCGGGCCTGTGCAAGCGAGCTCTCTGGAGTGTTTGCTGACATCTTCAACTGCTCCTTGCTTCAGTCTAAGATCCCCTTGTGTTTTAGGAAGGCAATGATAATCCCAGTGCTGAAGAAGAGCAAGGTGGCATGCCTGAATGACTATCGGCCTGTGGCTCTGACATCAATTGCTATGAAGTGCTTCGAGAGATTGGTTATGGCACACATCAACCACAGCCTACCGGTCAACCTCGACACTTTGCAATTCGCCTACCAGAGCAACGGGTCAACGGCAGGTGCCATTTCTCTGGCCCTACATTCCTCCTTAGAACACCTGGAGAATAAAGGCGCATATGTAAGGCTCCTTTTCATTGACTACAGCTCTGCCTTTAATACCATCATTCCAAGTAAACTGATTCCTAAGCTCCAGAACCTGGGCCTCAGCACTCAGATCTGCAGCTGGATCTTCAACTTCCTCACAGACAGGACCCAGGCTGTAAAGATAGGGGACAAGCTCTCCTCTACAATCACTCTGAGCACTGGTGCCCCACAAGGCTGTGTACTCAGCCCCCTGCTGTACTCACTGTACACCCATGATTGTGTAGCCAAGTTTCCATCAAACTCAATATATAAGTTTGCTGATGACACAACAATTGTAGGCCGTATCTCGGGTAATGATGAGTTTGAGTACAGAGAGGAAATTAAGTACCTGGTGGCATGGTGCAAAGACAATAACCTTTCCCTCAACATCAGCAAGAGGAAGGAATTGGTTGTTGACTTCAGAAGGAGTAGCGGACCGCACGGCCCAATTTACATCGGTGGTGCGCAAGTGGAACAGGTCAAAAGCTTTAAGTTCCTCGGGGTCAATATCACAAGTGACCTGACTTGGTCCAACCAAGCAGAGTCCACTGCCAAGAAGGCCCACCAGCGCCTTTACTTCCTGAGAAAACTAAGAAATTTGGCCTGTCCCATAAAACCCTCACTAATTTTTATAGATGCACCGTAGAAAGCATTCTTCTAGGGTGCATCACAACCTGGTATGGAAGTTGTCCTGTCAAGACCGAAAGAAACTGCAGAAGATAGTGAACCCGGCGCAGCACATACACAAACCAATCTTCTGTCCTTGGGCTCACTTTACACCACACGCTATCGGAGCAGTGCTGCTAGGATAATCAAGGACACGACCCACCCAGCCAACACACTTTTCGTCCCTCTTCCCTCCGGGAGAAGGCTCAGGAGCTTGAAGACTCATACGGCCAGATTTGGGAACAGCTTCTTTCCAACTGTGATAAGACTGCTGAACGGATCCTGACCTGGATCTGGGCCGTACCCTCCAAATATCCGGACCTGCCTCTCGGTTTTTTTTTACACTACCTTACTTTCCTTTTTTCTATTTTCTATTTATGATTTATAATTTAAATTTTTAATATTTACTATCGATTTGTAATCCAGGGAGCGGGAAGAGCAGAATCAAATATAAAGTAAATCAGAATGCTGAGTACAGGAGTTGGGATGTTATGTTAAAGCTGTATAAGACTTTGGTGAGGCCTCATTTTGTAGTTTCGGTTATCTCCCTTCAGGGAAGTATATCAATAAGATTGAAAGAGTGCGGAGGAAATATCCAAGGATGTTGCTGGAACTAAAGGACCTGAAGTATAGGGAGAAGTTAGGATCTTTTTTTCCTGAAGTGTTAAAAAATAAGGGGAAATTTGATACAGGTATACAAAATTACGGGTAGATAGAGGGTAAATGAAGCAGGATTTTTTCACTGGGATTGGGTGAGACTACAACTTGAGGTCGTAGGTTAAGGATGAAAGGTGAAATATTTAAAGGAAACCGAAGGGCAACCTCTTCACTCAGAGAGTGGTGTGAGTGTGGAACAAGCTGCCAGTGGAAATGATGGATTTGGGTTCAGTTTCAACATTCAAGAGAAATTTGAATAGGTTCATGGATGGGAGGGGTGTGGAGGGCTTATGGCATGGGTGCAGGTCAATGGGACTAGGCAGAATAACAGTCTGGTATGGACTAGATGGGCCGAAGGGCCTGTTTCTGTACCTCAGTACTCTGATTTATGAACTATAAACAAGAGAGGCCACCAAAGGACAAAATGCATAATGGTTTTTATTTTTCAGTGTAGTACGTTAAAGCCCCATGCTGAGGAAATGCTTAGTTGTTCCTTTGGATTATTCTATTTAAATCTGGTCAGTCTCTCTAATATTCCTTATCTGATCACTAAGCCCTAAATTATCTTTTTTGTTAACAGGCAGACTGCAAGTGGGAGTGGTAGTGATAGTGGCAGTAGTTACAGTGGGTCAAGTTCACGTTCACCATCACATTCTCGCTCCGTGTCTCGGTCTACGTCAGCATCTGGCTCTCGATCCGCATCAGGTTCCCACCGATCCAGGTAAAGTGGGCTGTTGCTTGTCAGCAGTGTGGATTCTCTAGTGCAAAATGCATTTCAGCTAATTAGTCATCCTGATGCTATGCTCATAATGTGCAGTCGTTCTCTGAGAGGTCAGTGCACAGCAACACTAGTTTAGGCTAATGTAGTCGTGTCCCTTAGAGGTCAAGGGCCTCAGAATCTTAAACTAGAAAAGAGGAAAATACCAAAATTCTGATTCTGGATCACTAATGTTTAAAGATGAGCTTTAATTTGCACATGTATGCTGAAGCATCCAGTGAAATATGTTGTTTTTGTCAACAACCAACACAATCAGAATATGTATGTGTTGTGGGCAGCTCGTGTGTTGACATGCTTCTGGCCCAGTACGGTATGCCCACAACTTACTAGCTGTACACCTTTGGAATATGGAAGAAAACTGGAGCGCACAGTCAGGAGACAATGTGCAAACTCCTTTCAGAAAGCAGTGGGAACCCCAATCCTACAGCTGGTGCTGTAAAGCATTAGGCGACCATTGCACCCTCAGTCCATCTAGTGACCCTTGTTGTCTGCAAGTCCAGGGTAGGTTTTGGGCAGGCTTCTTATGTGAATTGACTGGCAACCCTCACTACTCGAGCAATATAGTGAGGGTAGTCACAGCACTCATAGGACCTGAGTAAAGAGCAGATATCTGAGATAAAACTAGAAACATTCAGCAAGCTTGACATGATTGTACGGAAGCAGAAACAGTTTTTGTGTTAACCTTTTCAGACTGGAATTCCTTTAATGGTTGTTAAAATTATCAATGACCTTTTTAAACAAAAATTCCGCAGCTGTTGATGTAGGATCTGAACTTGCTCCCTGCACTATTAATTAACTCAACTGTTGAGCCACCACCATGTAAAACTGCAGTAATAATACATAAATCGACAGCATTGCCAATGGAATTCGTCCAACTCAGGGCATCTGATTTGCCTCTCATGGATGAGCTCAGGAGTGTGATCTGCTTCGGGGTCAATGCAACTGAATAGCCAATGGAGGAACTCAGCAGATCAGGCAGCATCAACAGAAATGAATAAACAGTTGACATTTTGGGGTGAGACCCTTCATCAAGACTGGGAAGGAAGTGTGAAGATGCCAGAATAAGAAGGTAGAGGGAGGTGGAAAAGTACAAACTGACAGGTGATAGGTGAGAGGAGTGGTGGGTGGCTGTGGGGGGAAGAAGTGAGAAGATGGAAGGTGATCGGTGGAAAAGGTAAAGAGCTGAGGAAGGAATCTGGTAGGAGAAGACAGTGGACCATGAGAGAAAGGGAAGGCGGAGGGGCACCAGAGGGATGTGATGGGCAGGTATGGCGAAGCGAGAAGTTAAGGGGGAACTGGAATAGGGAATAGAAAAAGAGAGAGGGGGATATCTTTTCCTTGCTAAAAGAAGCTACAAGTTTGATAATAGGAATGAATTCAGAAGCTTGATGTGTCATTTGAGTTAGTCACACATTTGTACCCCAGAGTTTTATTTTGAATTTTACGTAAAAGTGCTTTAAAGAATTCATTTTGTTCCAGATCTCTCAGCGTGAGCAGTGTGTCTTCCGTGTCCAGTGCATCGTCAAGCAGTAGCTCTATCAGAAGTGCAGACTCTGAGAACATGTATGCAGATCTAGCCAGTCCCGTGTCCTCTGCAAGCTCCAGATCACAGGCTCCTCCTCAGCAGCAGAAGCAAAAGGAAAAAGGTGCGTACCAACCACCCCTTGGCATAAAAGAACTGGCACCAGTCCTAAGGGACTGATTTGTGCCCAGATTGAGGTGAGGGAATGTTACCCAGGCACTAGTTGCCGAGGTCAGCAGGCATTTGTTACAGCTCTCGGCTTTCTTTTGGTTGGTAAATACTGTCCAACTCTAACATCATGATGCTGTATGGCTCAAGTTCCAAGTGACTGAGCTCTTTTAACTTGAGTATAGGATGTTCTGCTTGTGTTTGCCTAAGGTGTTGACGTAGTAATTAAAATATTCAAGGTGGATCATGCTGCAGTTGTAATCTTAGCAGCAGATCAGTAACATGGAATTCCCAAACCTGGTATGCATTCACAAATTAAAGTAACATTAAACCAGTTTGAAATGCAGAGAATTGTTTTAACTCATTGATGACGTGAACAACACCTGGATAATCTTAGTTTCTATAGACCTTGCAGTCCAGATCTAAAATCTACACTCACCCTGTTGTGTTGATAATTTAATACATTAATTTAGTTACTGTGAATTAGTCATGGAATCGTATCATAGAAACAGACCCTTCAGCCCATATAGTCTGTGCCGAACTATAAATCTGCCTAGTCCTATTGACCTGCACCTCAACCTTCATACCCCTCCCATCCATGTACCTATCCAAATTTCTCTTAAAAGTTGAAATCTAACCCCCATCCACAACTTCTGCTGGCAGCTTGTTCCACACTCACCATCCTCCCCTTCAACATTTCACCTTTCACCCTAAATTCAAGACCCCTGATTCTAATCTCACCCAACCTCAGTGGAAAAAACCCTGCTTGCATTTACTCTATCTATACTTCTCATAAATTTTCAGTTAAATTCCCGTCATTCTTCTACGATCTGGAGAGTGAAGTCCTAACCTATTCAACCTTCCCCTGTAACTCAGGTCCTCCAGTCCCGGCAATTGTAAATCGTCTCCGCACTCTTTAAATCTTGTTAACATCTTTCCTGTAGGTAGCCGACCAAAACTGTACACAGTACTCCATGTTGGGTCTCACCACCACACTAAATCAATGCCTCTGTGGTGACAAGCAAGGAAGTTTATTTCAATAGCACTTTTCAAACACAGGGCAGTTCAAAGTGCTTTACATGGAACAAGATATAAAAATCCATCATCAAATTTCAGACAATATACAAGAGAATAAAATCAATCAAAAATAGCTGTGATAAATAGAAATTCAAGTGCAGGAGGTTCTAATTAAAAGTACAGCGAAAAGAGAAGTTTTAAGCCTCGATTTACAACAGTGGTCCACATCACCGGGCCGCAAAGCATGTGCTACCGGGCCACGAGGAAACGATATGAGTCAACTGCACCTTTCCTTATTCCCTGTCACGCCCACTGTTGAACTTGAACACACGCAAGGTCATTACCTATACGAGGTTATCAGTCGGTCATTAACCTGCGACTACTTGATGAGTAAAACAACGTCGCTTATAACTGACTTATCACTATGTTCATGCGAGGAAAATATGCGCTGTGTGTTTAATATTAAATTTGTTAGATAAACCCTTTTAGAAACGGAATTAAGTGTATTAGCCACTGATAAGTGACTTATAGTTGACTTATCACCTATATTCCAGTCATGATTAAACCACCCCCACCCCCCCGGGTCGGCCGATCAGCAAGAATATTGTCAATATTAAACCAGTCCGCGGTGCAAAAAAGGTTGGGGACCCCTGCTTTAAAAGAGCTTAAAGTTGGGGCAGACTTCAGATCCTCCAGAAGGTTATTTCAGATACAAGAAGCAAAGTAACTAAAAGCTGCTTCACCATGTTTATTTTTGACCAGGGGGACGGTAAGCAGACCGGCCCCAGACAACCTGAGAGCTCGAGAAGGTTCATAATGCAGCAAGAGATGTATTTTGGCCCTAGACCATTCAGTGCTTTATAATCCAATGGTAATATTTTAAAGTCAATCCTCTAATAGACAGGAAGACTGTAACAATCTGAGAACTGGAGTAATAAGTTGTACTTTCTTGATCTTGGTGAGGACTCTAGCAGCAGTGTTCTGAATGAACTGTAGCTGTCCGAGTGATTTTTTTTTACAGAGACCTGTGAAAGCACCATTACAGTAATCAAGTCTAATAAAAATAAATGCATGGATGTGTTTTTCTGGATCTTGCTGAGACATAAGCCCTTTAACTCTCACTATATTTTTTTTAAGAACTATTTACTTGCAAAACTTCAGGATGTGCCTTTAATAACTAAGTGTGGGGTGAGACAGTATGGTGGCTAAGTTACAGGATTTACAACCAGAGTTCTGGGCCATGTAGCCCAGGGCCACCAGGCTTAAATCCCACCATGTTAGTGAGGAAGTTAAATTCTTATCATTATATCAGTCTCACAGACCATCAAACAATCTCCTGAAGGACACGGAAGTTCAAGAAATCAATTTTCATGCCATCAGGTTGGAGGCTACCCAGACATTGTATGGTGTTATTCCTCCAACCTGAGTGTGGCCTCATCGCAGCAGTGGAGGAGGCTATGGACTAATATGTGGGAATGGGAGGTAGAATTAAAATGGGTGGCCACTGGGAAATCCTGCTTTTTCTGGTAGATAGAGCGTAGGTGCTCGGTGATGCATTCTCCCAGTCTACATAGGACTCACCAGTATACAGGAGGCCACACTGCGAGCATAGGATACAGTAGATGACCCCAACAGGCTTGCAGGTGAAGTGTCACCTCACTGGAGGGACTGTTTGGGGCCCTGAATGGTAGTGAGAGAGGAAGTGTAGCATTTGTTTTGCTTGCAAGGATAAGTGCCGGGGGGGGGGGGCAGGAGATTAGTGGGGAGGGTTGAATGGACAAGAGAGCGATTGCTGCAGAGAGCAGAAAGTGAGGGGACAGAAAGATTTGCTTGATGGTGGGATCCCGTTGGAGGTTGTAGAAGTTACAGAGAATTATGTGCTAGACACAGAGGCTGGTGGGGTTTAAAAACGCAAACAACAGGAATTCTGCAGATGCTGGAAATTCAAGCAACACACATAAAAGTTGCTGGTGAACGCAGCAGGCCAGGCAGCATCTCTAGGAAGAGGTGCAGTCGAGGTTTCAGGCCGAGACCCTTTGTCAGGACTAACTGAAGGAAGAGTGAGTAAGGGATTTGAAAGTTGGAGGGGGAGGGGGAGATCCAAAATGATAGGAGAAGACAGGAGGGGGAGGGATGGAGCCAAGAGCTGGACAGGTGATAAACAAAAGGGATACGAGAGGATCATGGGACAGGAGGTCTGGGAAGAAAGACAAGGGGTGGGGGGGACCCAGAGGATGGGCAAGGGGTATATTCAGAGGGACAGAGGGAGAAAAAAGAGAGTGAGAGAAAGAATGTGTGTATAATAATAAGTAACAGATGGGGTACGAGGGGGAGGTGGGGCATTAGCGGAAGTTAGAGAAGTCGATGTTCATGCCATCAGGTTGGAGGCTACCCAGACGGAATATAAGGTGTTGTTCCTCCAATCTGTGGCTTCATCTTTAGAGTAGAGGAGGCCGTGGATAGACATGTCAGAATGGGAATGGGATGTGGAATTAAAATGTGTGGCCACTGGGAGATCCTGCTTTCTCTGGCGGACAGAGCGTAGGTGTTCAGCAAAGCGGTCTCCCAGTCTGCGTCGGGTCTCGCCAATATATAAAAGGCCACATCGGGAGCACCGGACACAGTATATCACCCCAGCCGACTCACAGGTGAAGTGTTGCCTCACCTGGAAGGACTGTTTGGGGCCCTGAATGGTGGTAAGGGAGGAAGTGTAAGGGCATGTGTAGCACTTGTTCCGCTTACACGGATAAGTGCCAGGAGGGAGATCAGTGGGGAGGGATGGGGGGGACGAATGGACAAGGGAGTCGCGTAGGGAGCGATCCCTGCGGAATGCAGAGAGAGGTGGGGAGGGAAAGATGTGCTTAGTGGTGGGATCCCGTTGGAGGTGGCGGAAGTTATGGAGAATAATATGTTGGCTGGTGAGGTGGTAGGTAAGTACAAGAGGAACCCTATCCTTGCTGGGGTGGTGGGAGGATAGGGTGAGGGCATTCCCCATTCCCATTTCCCTCTCTTACCTCATCTCCTTAAGTGCCCATCACCTCCCTCTGGTGCTCCTCCCCCATTTGTTTCTTCTATGGCCTTCTGTCCTCGCCTATCAGATTCCCCCTTCTCCAGCCGTTTATCTCTTTCAACAATCGACTTTACAGCTCTTTACTTCACCCCTCCCCTTCTCCCGGTTTCACCTGTCACCCACTACCTTGTATTTCTTTTCCTTTCCCCCCACCTTCTTACTCTGATCTTTTTACTCCAGTCCTGTTGAAGGGTCTTGGCCCGAAATGTTGATTGTTTACTCTTTCCCATAGATGTTGCCTGGCTGCTGAGTTCCTCCAGCATTTTGTGTGTGTTGCTTGGATTTCCAGCATCTGCAGATTTTCTCTTAGTTGAAACTGGGCAATCAATCACTTTGCAAAGTACCTGTGCTCAGTCCACCAGTTCTGCCATTTTACTTATCCTCCCCATTCCCAAAATGTCTATCTTTAGCCTCCTCCATACCTCCACAAATCAGAGGAACAGCACCTCATATTCCTCCTGAGTAATGCACAACCAAAAGATACAAACATTGAATTCTTCTGATTTTGGGTAAACTGCTGCCCCTCCATCCCATTTTTATCCCCTCCTGATCTACCCAGTTCCTCCTACATCCAGCCTTTGTTGCTATTCCCACTCGCCCCTCCTCCATCTCCCTATCCTTCTCCTCATCTGGATCCACCCATCACCTCCCATCCTCCGTCACTATTCCCACTTGCCCTCCTCCATCTCCGTATCATTCTCCCCGCCTGGATCCACCCATCACCTCCCATCCTTTGTCACTATTCACATTCCCCCCTCCTCCATCTCTCTATCCTCCTCACCTGGATCCACCCATCAGCTCCCATCCTCTGTCACTATTCACATTCCCCCTTCCTCCATCTCCCTATCACCCTCCCCACCTGGATCCACCCATCACCTGTTGGCTCTTGCTGCACCCTTTCCACTTGCTTTTCTATACCAGCCAATCTATCTATCAAAGTTCAAAGTACTATTATCGAAGTACATATATGTTACCATATACAACCCTAAGATTCATTTTCTTGCACACACAAGATGGACAAACAACCAATGTGCAAAAGACAACAAATTGCAAATGCAGACAATAGACAATAGGTGCAGAAGTAGACCATTCGACCCTTCGAGCCTGCACCGCCATTCTGAGATCATGGCTGATCATCTACTATCAAAACCCAGTTCCTGCCTTGTCCCCATAACCCTTGATTCCCCTATCCATAAGATACCTATCTAGCTCCTTCTTGAAAGCATCCAGAGAATTGGCCTCCACTGCCTTCTGAGGCAGTGCGTTCCACACCTCCACAACTCTCTGGGAGAATAAGTTCATCCTCAACTCTGTCCTAAATGGCTTACCCCTTATTCTTAAACCATGCCCTCTGGTACTGGACTGTCCCAGCATCTGGAACATATTTCCTGCCTCTATCTTGTCCAATCCCTTAATAATCTTATATGTCTCAATCAGATCCCCCCTCAATCTCCTTAATTCCAGCATGTACAAGCCCAGTCTCTCTAACCTCTCTGCATAAGACAGTCCGGACATCCCAGGAATTAACCTAGTGAACCTACGCTGCACCTCCTCCACAGCCAGGATGTCCTTCCTTAACCCTGGAGACCAAAACTGCACACAATACTCCAGGTGTGGTCTCACCAGGGCCCTGTACAAATGCAAAAGTATTTCCTTGCTCTTGTACTCAATTCCCTTTGTAATAAAGGCCAACGTTCCATTAGCCTTCTTCACTGCCTGCTGCACTTGCTCATTCACCTTCAGAGACTGATGAACAAGTACTCCTAGATCTTTTTGTATTTCTCCCTTACCTAACTCCACACCGTTCAGATAATCTGCCTTCCTGTTCTTGCTCCCAAAGTGAATAACTTCACACTTAGTCACATTAAACGCCATCTGCCAAGTTTCTGCCCACTCACCCAGCCTATCCAAGTCACCTTGAATTCTCCTAACATCCTCATCACATGTCACACTGCCACCCAGCTTAGTATCATCAGCAAACTTGCTGATGTTATTCACAATGCCTTCCTCTAAATCATTGATGTAAATCGTAAACAGCTGTGGTCCCAATACCGAGCCCTGTGGCACCCCACTAGTCACCACCTGCCATTCCGAGAAACACCCATTCACTGCTACCCTTTGCTTTCTATCTGCCAACCAGTTTTCTATCCATGTCAATATCCTTCCCCCCAATGCCATGAGCTCTGATTTTACCCACCAATCTCCTATGTGGTACCTTATCAAATGCCTTCTGAAAGTCAAGGTACACCACATCCACTGGATCTCCCGCGTCTATCTTCCTGGTTACATCCTCGAAAAACTCCAATAGATTAGTCAAGCATGATTTGCCCTTGGTAAATCCATGCTGGCTCGGCCCAATCCTATTACTGCTATCAAGATATGCCGCTATTTCATCTTTAATAATGGACTCTAGCATCTTCCCCACTACTGATGTTAGGCTAACAGGGCGATAGTTCTCTGTTTTCTCCCTCCCTCCTTTCTTAAAAAGTGGGATAACATTAGCCATTCGCCAATCCTCAGGAACTGATCCTGAATCTAAGGAACATTGGAAAATGATCACCAATGCATCTGCAATTTCCAGAGCCACCTCTTTTAGTACCCTAGGATGCAGACCATCTGGACCTGGGGATTTGTTAGCCTTCAGTCCCATCAGTCTACTCATCACCATTTCCTTCCTAATGTCAATCTGTTTCAATTCCTCTGTTACCCTATGTCCTTGGCCCATCCATACATCTGGGAGATTGCTTGTGTCTTCCCTAGTGAAAACAGATCCAAAGTACTTATTAAATTCGTCTGCCATTTTGTTTCCCATAACAATTTCTCCCAATTCATTCTTCAAGGGCCCAACATTGTTCTTAACTATCTTCCTTCTCTTCACATACCTTAAAAAAAACGTTTGCTATCCTCCTTTATATTCCTAGCTAGCTTGCGTTCATACCTCATTTTTTCTCCCCAAATAGCCTTTTTAGTTAAGTACTGTTGCTCCTTAAAAATTTCCCAATCATCCGTCTTCCCACTCACCTTAGCTCTGTTATACTTCTTTTTTAACGCTGTGCTATCTCTGACTTCCTTTGTCAACCACTGTGGCCACTTTCCCCTCTTTGAATCCTTCCTTCTCCGGGGGATGAACTGATTTTGCACCTTGTGCATTATTCCCAAGAATATCTGCCATTGCTGTTCCACTGTCTTTTCTGCTTGGATATTCGACCAGTCAACTTTGGCCAGCTCCTCCCTCATGGCTCCATAGTCTCCTTTGTTCAACAGCAATACTGACACTTCTGATCTGCCCTTATCCCTCTCAAGTTGCAGATAAAAACTTATCATATTATGGTCACTACCTCCTAATGGCTCCTTTACTTCAAGATCACTTATCAAATCCTGTTCTTTGCACAACACTAAATCCAGAATAGCCTTATCCCTGGTCGGCTCTCGTACAAGCTGCTCCAAAAATGCATCTCTACAAACTCCCTATCCTGGGGTCCAGTACCAACCTGATTTTCCCAGTTCACCTGCATGTTGAAATCCCCCGTAACTACTGCGACATTTCCTTTGCCACATGCCATTGTTAACTCCCTATTCAACTTGCACCCAATATCCATGCTACTGTTTGGGGGCCTGTAGATAACACCTATTAGGATCTTTTTGCCCTTACTGTTCCTCAGTTCTATCCACACTGACTCTACTTCTCCTGATTCTATGTCCCCCCTTGCAAGGGACTGAATCTCATTCCTCACCAACAGGGCCACCCCACCCCCTCTGCCCACCTTTCTGTCCCTTCAATAGCACGTATACTCCTGTACATTCAATTCCCAGGTCTGATCCCCCTGCAGCCATGTCTCCGTTATCCCAACAACATCGTAGTTACCCATTCGCACCTGAGCTTCAAGCTCATCCGCCTTATTTCTGACACTTCGCGCATTCAGATATAGAATTTTTAATCCATTTCTCCTCTCTCTGTTTAAATCGCTACCTATTGTGCATAACCCAGCTCCCCAAACTCTCACTGGGCTATACGCCCCTTGAATTTTGTTGTCCTTCTTAAATTTACTTACTCTTTCTGCACATTTAACTCCATGCTCCGTCAGACCATCCCTCTGCACATGTATCCTCCTTATCACTCGTTCCGCCTCACCTTTCTCTACTTCACACTTAATATTCCGGAACCGTGTAGTCCCTACCTGTCCTTTATACTTCATCTCGCTATCCTCTCTCACATTCTGGATCCCTGCCTCCTGCAAATTTAGTTTAAACCCCCCCAAGCAGCACTAGCAAACTTTCCTGCAAGAATGTTAGTACCCCTCCAGTTCAGGTATAAACGGTCCTGTTGGAACAGATCCCACCTTCCCTGGAACAAAGCCCTATTATCTAAAAACCTGAAGCCCTCCCTCCTGCACCATCCTCTCAGCCACGTATTGATCTGTATAATCCTTCTGTTCCTCGCCTCACTCGCACGTGGCACAGGTAGCAATCCTGAGATTGTTACCCTGGAGGTCCTGCCCTTCAGCTTCGCACCTAACTCCCTGAACTCACTACACAGGACCCCCTCACTCTTCCTACCCACATCGTTGGTCCCTACATGGACCACAACATCTGGATTCTTGCCCTCCCTCTCGAGAATAACCTGCACCCGATCTGAGATGTCCCGGACCCCGGCACCAGGGAGGCAACATACCATCCGAGACTCCCGATCTCCCCCACAAAATCTCCTATCTGCTCCCCTGAGTATAGAATCCCCTATCACTACTGCTGTCCTCTCTTCCCTCCTCCCCTTCTGAGTCGAGGGTCCAACCTCAGTGCCAGAGACAGGACCACTGCAACTTGTTCCTGGTAGGTCATCCCCACCAACAGTATCCAAAACGGTATACTTATTGTTGATGGGAATGGCCACAGGGGTGCTCTGCTCTCTCTGCCTGCTCCCCCTCGATCTCCTGACAGTCACCCAGTTGCCTACCTCCCGTATTTTCGGTGTGACTACCTCCCGATAACACTTATCTATCTCTGTCTCTGCCTCCCGAATGATCCGTAGTTCATCCAGCTCCAGCTCCAATTCCCTAACTCGCTCTGATAGGAGCTGCAGCTGGATGCACCTTCCGCAGGTGTGGTCATCAGGGACAACTGCGTTGACCCTGACCTCCCACATACTGCATACGGAGCACACCACTGCTCTAACTATCTCCCCCATTACCTGATCCCAGATTAATCAGAATAAATGAAAAAGTACCTACCGACCTTATCTTTTTTCCTCAGCAAGCACATACTCAGCCTCACTGATTACCTCTCACCGAAGACCCCCTTACGCCAAAACCCACTGAGCCACAGCCCAGCACTCTGCTCCCGTGCACTCCGCTGCCTACACCTGAAAGTGGGCCTCCATTTTAAACTCTGCACTCGCCGCTGATGTCACCCGCGCCTGCGCAGTTTTACCTTCCTCAGGTAATGCCTAGGTAGTCCCGATCTTCCTCGGCCTACCTACAACGGCTGATCCTCCAATCGTCCGATCTCCATTCGTCCGTCGACCTCGAGCACTCCTTGCTCCCGCACCGACGCTGAGAAATACAGAGAAGGAACACAAAATAATAACATTTATTTATTTATTTAATAAGCACTATATATCGAGAAATTGAGATGAAGAGACACTGAAGTTCTTGAGTCTATTGACCAAACCCAAATGTCAACTGTCCTTTTCTTGCAACAGATATTGAACATAGAACAGTATGGGCCTTCTGTCAACCTAATCTAAGATCAATCTAACCTTTCCCACACACATAGCCCTCCATTGTTCTATCATCCATATGAAATATTAGAGTCTCTTACATGCCCGGAATGTATCCGCCTCCGCCATCACCCTTAGCACTGTGTTCCATGCATCCACCCACCACTCTCTGTATTAAAAAAAAATGGCCCCTGACATCCCCTCTATACTTTCCTCAAATGTTGCCTGACCTGCTAAGTCCATCCAACATCTTGCTTTTCTGAATAATTAACCTTAACATCTATGCATTTTGTCACTTGGGAGGAAACCAGAGCTTGCAACCACAGGGGAAACATGTAATAATCCACCCAGGCAACACCCAAGGTTAAGGTTGACCATAGGTCACTGGAACTGTGTTTTGTTCACATCTGCTCCCTGTGACCAGGGTGCTTTTCTCCCAGTACTTATCACTGCACCACTGTGCCCACTAATTGGGCATCACTGGCATTGTTGGAGTTTATTGACCATCCAGAAATGGCCCTGCATTGAGAAAGCATAGGAGGCAAGCATATAATCATAGAACTCTACAGCACAGAAACAGGCCCTTTGGCCCATCTAGGCTGTGGCAAACTATTAATCTGCCTAGTCCCATTGACCTGTACCTGGACTATAGCCCTCCATACCCCTCCCATCCACATACCTATTGAATTTCTCTTAAGCGTTGAAATTGAACCCACATTTCCATTTCCACTGGCAGCTCATTTCACACTTTCACCGCCCTCTGAGTGAAGTTTTCCCTCATGTGCACTTTAAACATTTCACCTTCCACTCCTGACCCATGACCTCTAGTTGTAGTCTCACCCAACCTCACTGGAAAAATCCTCATTGCATGGACCCTATCTATACCCCTCATAATTTTGTGTACCTCTATCAAATCTCCCCTCATTCTTCTACACTCCAGGGAATAAAGTCCGAACCCTGTGCAACCTTTCCCTGTAACTCAGGTCAAGTCCTGGCAACATCCTTGTAAATGTTTTGACACTCTTTCAGTCTTATTGACACCTTTCCTGTAGGTATGTGACCAAAACAGTAAACAATATTGCACACAAGCAGGTTAGTGGGTTCGGAGTCACGTGTAGACCAGACTCTGTATGGACACTGACATTCCAGTTAGGATCTGTTGGGAGTACTGTGACTATGTGTAATGTCCATGTGTGTTTTTATTCAATCAGTATGCTGCTGTTGTACTTGTCTGCAAATTGATAAGAAGTGTGAGCCTGTCGTGAGTAACATGTCTCAGTGGGAGGAGAGAAACACTCATTTGTGGTTGCTTTCTGTTTTATTTCTTTTAACAATTTTAGTTTTAAACCCTATATGGGGCCCTATAAATATACTGTAGTATTATGTGTTACTTTATCTCCACTCCCTCTTACAACATAAAGCATTACAGCACAGTAGAGTCCCTTCGAAAGATTCAAAGTACATTTATTATCAATGTATGTATGCAGTATACAACCCTGAGATTCATCTTTCCCACAGACAGCAATGAAACAACATCAAACCCCAATGCGCAAAGAACAAATCATGCCAACAGCACTGAAAGAAACAAAAAACACAGAATATAAAACATCAAACCACAAGTCATCAACACAGTCCAGGAATATTGAGTTCAGTTCAATCGAGCACAGCATCGTCTGTTGACTGCAGGCCACAGCGCGAGTCTGTCGCGATCAAAATCACACAAAGTAGCAACTAATATGAGCAACCAGAAACACATCATAACATGAACTACAGAGTCCACTCCACAGACTGTGTGGATTAAACCTTGCCCAAGACCCAAGATTCCAGCACCATCCTCCAACAGCATCGAGAGAGAAAGAGAGACCAATCAAACACGGGCACCTTCTGCCAGGAGCAGCGAACAAGAGAGAAAGACTGGTCACCATGGTAGCGTAGTGGTTAGCAGGATGCTATTACAGCTTGGGGTTTTGGAGTTGAGTGTTCAATCCAGGTGTCCTCTGTAAAGTGTTGTACTTCCTCCTCGTAGAAAGCATAGGTTTCCTGCAGGTGTTCTAGTTTGCTCCCACAGTCCAAAAACATACCAGTTAGTAGGTCAATTGGTCATTGTAAATTGTCCTGTGAGTAGGCTAGAGTTAAATAGGGGCTTGCTGGAAGGGCCTATTCCGCACTGTTATCTTGAAATAAATAAGTAAAAACAGTATTGTACTGACCTGTTAACCTTCTGTAAGATCAACCTAACTCTTCCTCCATACATAATCCTCCCATTTTTCTATGATCCACGTGCCTATCTAAGTGTTTCTTAAATGCCCTTAATATATCTGCCTCTATATTGTCTTCTGTCAATTCCTTATTAAATATCTAAATTTGCATTTTCCCCAATCCTTCAGCCTGAGACTGAAAATCTTTATCCTTGTGAGGAATGTTATTGGAAAGTGCTTCACAGCCTTGTTTTAAATTCAACTTGTTCATTAGTTTGCTCTTTTACAGTCCAGACAATGCAGTGTGTGTCATTTCCACTAAAGATATCTTGCACCACCTGAGTCCTTAACTTGTTAAACCTTAAATTTTATGATTTATATATGTAATTTTTCAACCTTCTCTCATTGAGTTAGTGGGAAAACAATAAACATTTCAATCCTCCTTCAGTGAAACCCAAGAAGGAGGAGACACCAAGGGAGAAGGAACGTGAAGAGAGGCGAAAACGTGAGATTCCACCACAGCCACAGAAAACTTCTGCACCAAAACCAGCCCAGATCAGCAAACCCTCACAACTTGTCTACAGCGCACACAAAGATATCAAGCTGACCCTGCTAAACAAGGTAAGGTGCCAGCACAAAACTGCCCATCTGGGTTTTATCATCTTACATTTTGCATACATTTTTCCTTATAGAAATTTGGAGCTGGGATGATGTTCAACACTGTTCAGTGTTGTCCTGAAGTCATTCCGATGACTGGGCACACATGTCAGTGACAGCCACTGAGATGCAAGTGCCAGCATGTGCTGGTAGGACTGTCATGGTCCGGTCCATGAAGTCTGTATTCTGGTTCATGGTCCGGTCCATCGACCCTTGCTCCAGGTTTTCCTGTCTACCCTTTTTCTGTTCTTGTTTAGCTCTAATTGAGGCAGCTGATGCTCGTTGGGGCTACCTTCAGAGACCAGGGCGTGAATGCTGGATTGTTCTTGTCCTTACTCCTTGTATCCCTTCCTCTGCCTTTTAGAACCATAGAACCATAGAAACTACAGCACAGAAACAGGCCCTTTGGCCCTTCTTGGCTGTGCCGAACCATTTTCTGCCGAGTCCCACTGACCTGCACACGGTCCATATCCCTCCATACACCCCCCCATCCATGTATCTGTCCAATTTATTCTTAAATGTTAAAAAAGAACCCGCATTTACCACTTCGTCTGGCAGCTCATTCCATCCCACCACTCTCTGTGTGAAGAAGCCCCCCCAATGTTCCCTTCAAACTTTTCACCCTTCACCCTTCACCCATGTCCTCTGGTTTTTTTCTCCCCTTGCCTCAGTGGAAAAAGCCTGCTTGCATTCACTCTATCTATACTCATCATAATTTTATATACCTCTATCAAATCTCCCCTCATTCTTCTACGCTCCAGGGAATAAAGTCCTAACCTATTCAACCTTTCTCTGTAACTGAGTTTCTCAAGTCCTGGCAACATCCTTGTAAACCTTCCCTGCACTCTTTCAACCTTATTTATATCCTTCCTGTAATTTGGTGACCAAAACTGAACACAATACTCCAGATTCGGCCTCACCAATGCCTTATACAACCTCATCATAACATTCCAGCTCTTATACTCAATACTTCGATTAATAAAGGCCAATGTACCAAAAGCTCTCTTTACGACCCTATCTACCTGTGACGACACTTTTAGGGAATTTTGTATCTGTATTCCCAGATCCCTCTGTTCCACTGCACTCCTCAGTGCCTTACCATTAACCCTGTATGTTCTACGTTGGTTTATCCTTCCAACGTGCAATACCTCACACTTGTCAGTATTAAACTCCATCTGCCATTTTTCAGCCCATTTTTCCAGCTGGTCCAAGTCCCTCTGCAGGCTCTGAAAACCTTCCTCACTGTCTACTACACCTCCAATCTTTGTATCATCAGCAAACTTGCTGATCCAATTTACCACATTATCATCCAGATCATTGATATAGATGACAAATAACAATGGACCCAGCACCGATCCCTGTGGCACACCACTAGTCACAGGCCTCCACTCAGAGAAGCAATTCTCTACCCCACTCTTTGGCTTCTTCCATCGAGCCAATGCCTAATCCAATTTACCACCTCTCCATGTATACCTAGCGACTGAATTTTCCTAACTAACCTCCCATGCGGGACCTTGTCAAAGGCCTTACTGAAGTCCATGTAGACAATATCCACTGCCTTCCCTTCATCCACTTTCCTGGTAACCTCCTCGAAAAACTCCAACAGATTGGTCAAACATGACCTAAGACGCACAAAGCCATGTTGACTCTCCCTAATAAGCCCCTGTCTATCCAAATGCTTGTAGATTCTGTCTCTTAGTACTCCCTCCAATAACTTACCTACTACTGACGTTAAACTCACCGGCCTATAATTTCCCGGATTACTTTTCGATCCTTTTTTAAACAACGGAACAACATGAGCCACTCTCCAATCCTCCGGCACGTCACCCGTAGACAGCGACATTTTAAATATTTCTGCCAGGGCCCCTGCAATTTCAACACTAGTTTTCTTCAAGGTCCGAGGGAACACCCTGTCAGGTTCCGGGGATTTATCCACTTTAATTTTCCTCAAGACAGCAAGCACCTCCTCCTTTTCAATCTGTACAGTTTCCATGGTCTCACTACTTGATTCCCTCAATTCCATAGATTTCATGCCAGCTTCCTTAGTAAATACAGACGCAAAAAACCTATTTAAGATCTCCCCCATTTCCTTTGGTTCCGCACAAAGCCGACCACTCTGATCTTCAAGAGGACCAATTTTATCCCTTACAATCCTTTTGCTCTTAATATATTTGTAAAAGCTCTTTGGATTTTGTTTCCTCGCCTGAAATCCTGCCTTGTCTTGCTGGTAACTCTCGCCTCGTCTCGCCTGCAGTCTTGTCCTGGAGTCACCCTGTACCTAGCTCCCTTCCTGTCCCTTGCCTCCGCCCAGGTAAGCCAGGTCATCTTGCTGTTACCTGCGGTTGGTTCTGTCCCTTTCTGTCCCTTGCTTCTGTCGGGTGGTGTTCCGCGCCCTGCCCAGGAGATCCATGCCCTGCCCAGGTGATCCAGAGTAACAATTATTTCATTCTCCTTTACACTTATGTATTGGAAGTAACATTAAGCAGTCTTGACTCTTCTTCTGATCTCCAGTGAGTTTCAACCTATCCTTGTAGGGCAACTTTTCATATCTGGAATCATGCTAGAGGACTTTCTCTGAACCACTTCCAGCAGAAAATTACCTTCCCTTAAAGAGGGACAAAATTGTTCGCAGAAGCTTTGATGTATCTTGTAATCTCATGGACAGTAATTTCCTGTTTCCTTGTGCATTCGTGCTGGAAGGTGTCCAGAGTTTAATTCACTGTTTAGGTCTTTCTCTCCATGTGCTCGGGTACTATTGTATCAGGAAGATTAGGTCTGTGAGTCACACACAAAATGCGTGAAGAACTCACCAGGTCAGGTGGCATCTATGGCACAGTTTCATTATGGAGGGATGTCCATTTAGAACAAATATCAGCAGGGATTTCTTCAGCCAGAGGCTGGTGATCTGTGGAATTCATCGCCACAGGAGGCCAAGTCACTGGGTGTATTGAAGGTTGATAAGTTCTTGATTAGTCAGATTATCAAAGGTTACACGAAAAGGCAGGAGAATGGGGTTGAGAGGGATAATAAATCAGCCATGATGGAATAGCAGAACAGATTCAGTAGGCTGAATGGCCTAATTCTGCTCCTGTATGTTATGATCTAAATGAATAAACAGTTGGCGTTGTGGGCCGAGATCTTCATTAGGACTGGAAAGGAAGGAGGAAGATGCCCGAATAAGAAGGTGGAGGGAGGGGAAGGAGGACAAAGTAGAAGGTGACAGGTGGGTGGGGGAGGGGGAATGAAGTAAGAATTTTGGAGGTGATAGGTAGAAAAGGTACAGAGCTGGAGAAGTAGGAATCTTATAGGAAAGGAGAGTGGACCATAGGTGGGAGAGGTGATAAGGAGGTGAGGTGGATTTCCACCACCTGCAGAATCTCTTGTGTTTAGGTGTTTGTGTAGTTTGCCTCAGATTCGTGAATCTGTGCCGGATTTTGATCTTCTGTGTTTCTTTCAGCCTGCTGACAAAGGCACTCGCAAACGGTACGAACCTTCCGAAAAAGAGAGGCCGTCTTCGCCACCTTCCAAACGGGTGGCCATGTCTCCCGAAAGAGGTTTGTAATTTCATAATAACATCCTGTGGAGCATAATTTGAATAGTTTCCTGCAATTAAATATGTATTTTGTAGGGAGCAATTAGGTGAGTAATCCAATAACAGAAGAGATTAAAGATATAGATTAGCTTTATTTGTCACGTACAGTTGTTTGCATCAGTGACCAACTTGGTCCAAGGATGTGCTGAGGGCAGCCTGCTGGTGTTGCCACGCTTCCAATGCCAACATGACGTACCCGCAAGTTACTAACCCTGACCCATACCTCCTTAAAATATGGGAGGAAGCCCATGCCGTCACAAGGAGAATGTACAAACTCCTTACAGACAGCAGCGGGAATTGAACCCTGATCACTGGCAGTGTAAAGTGTTGCTACCTTGTCGGCATAGAATCGGACAGTACAGAAACTGCATTCCCCAATATGCCCATGATGTGGTAGGGTGACTGTAGTAGCTGGTGTCTGTTCTACACCAAGTCATTACCCAAGAACCATCAGTGTATTCTGTGCTGGCCTCATCTTTAGGTTTTTGCCTGTCCTTCCCCTCGCCCTAACTCCTTTGATATTTAAACTCACTCACTTAAGCTCAGGCAAACTACTTGGAAGAAGTAGCAGTGCTGAGATTTAAAGCTTATAGCGTATGTGGTGTTATGTCTGCTGTGATGACAGGAAATGTGCAGAAGAATTTTTAAAGTGGAAAAGCCTTTGCTTCTCAACCTCAGAAGTCCAAGTCCAGTGGTATGAATAAGCATCACAACTGGGGTCTTGGTTGCAGTGGATGACCATGACTTCTTCTATACCTCGTCATGCCCTTCACTCTCCACATAGTGTTACAGAGACAACTTCCTGGCCATTGGATCTCACTGTAGATCTCATCTGTTGGTGGGGACGACCTACCAGGGACAAGTTGCAGTGGTCACGTCTCTGGCAAATAGACTGGACCCTCAGCTCAGAAGGGAGGGAGGGAAAAGAGGAGAGCAGTAGTGATAGGGGATTCGATAGTTAGGGGGACAGATAAGAAGTTCTCTGGAAGAGATCGAGAATCCCGGATGGTCTGTTGCCTCCCTGGTGCCAGGGTCCGTGATATTTCGGATCGAGTTCTCAGTATTCTCAAGAGGGAGGGTGAGCAGCCAGATGTCGTGGTCCATGTAGGGACCAATGACGTGGATAGGAAGAAGGAGGAGGACAGGACCTCCAGGGTTGCAATCTCAGGATTGCTACCCATGCCACGTGCTAGTGAGGCTAGAAATAGGAAGATAATGCAGTTAAATACGTGGCTAAGGAGTTGGTGCAGGAGGGAGGGCTTCATGTTTCTGGACAATTGGGCCTTGTTCCAGGGAAGGTGGGACCTGTTCCTACAGGACGGGTTGCACCTGAACTGGAGGGGGACTAACATCCTTGCGGGAAGGTTTGCTAGTGCTGCTCCGGGGGGGTTTAAACTAGATTTGCAGGGGGAGGGGAACCAGAGTGTTAGAGCAGATAGTGAGGTGGAGGAGGATAAAGGTCATGTGAGAACTGCAAGTATAGTACATGGCGTAAAGCCAGATCTAACATATAAAGAAGCTTTAAGGAAAGAGAAGCAGAATAAAGGGTGTAGAGGTAGTAAGGTAGAAGGCTAAAGGACGGATTCCTGTCACAGTATGTTGACAGGCCGACTGGGGGAATGCCATACTGGATCTAGTATTAGGTAACGAGCTGGGTCAGGTCACAGTTCTCTCAGTGGGTGAGCATCTGGGGGACAGTGACTTCCGCTCTCTGGCCTTAACATTATCATGGAAAAGGATAGAATCAGAGAGGACACGAAAATTTTTAATTGGGGAAGGGCAAATTATGAGGCTGGAACTTGCGGGTGTGAATTAGGATGATGTTTTTGCAGGGAAATGTACTATGGACATGTGGTCGATGTTTAGGAATCTCTTGCAGGATGTTGGGGATAAATTTGTCCTGGTGAGGAAGATAAAGAATGGTAGGGTGAAGGAACCATGGGTGACAAGTGAGGTGGAAAATCTAGTCAGGTGGAAGAATGCAGCATACATGAGGTTTAGGAAGCATGGATCAGATGGGTCTATTGAGGAATATAGGGTAGCAAGAAAAGAGGGCATGAGAAGGCCTTGGCAAGTAGGGTAAAGGAAAACCCCAAGGCATTCTTCAATTATGTGAAGAACAAAAGGATGACAGGAGTGAAGATAGGACTGATTAGAGATAAAGGTGGGAAGATGTGCCTGGAGGCTGTGGAAGTGAACAAGATCCTCAATGAATACTTCTCTTCGGTATTCACCAATGAGAGGGAACTTGATGACGGTGAGGACAATATGAGTGAGGTTGATGTTCTGGAGCATGTTGAGAGGAGGTGTTGGAGTTGTTAAAGTACATTAGGACGGATAAGTCCCTGGGGCCTGACGGAATATTCACCAGGCTGCTCCACGAGGCATGGGAAAAGATTGCTGAGCCTCTGGCTAGGATCTTTATGTCCTCGTTGTCCACAGGAATGGTACCGGAGGATTGGAGGGAGGCAAATGTTGTCCCCTTGTTCAAAAAAGGTAGTAGGGATAGTCCAGGTAATTATAGACCAGTGAGCCTTGCACCTATGATGGGAAAGCTGTTGGAAAAGATTCTTAGAGATAGGATCTATGGGCATTTAGAGAATCATGGTTTGATCAGGGACAGTCAGCATTGCTTTGTGTAGGTCAGATCGTGTCTAACAAGCCTGATAGAGTTCTTTGAGGAGGTGACCAGGCATATAGATAAGGGTAGTGCATTGGATGTGGTCTGCATGGATTTTGGTAAGGCATTTAGATAGATAGATAGATATACTTTATTAATCCCGAGGGAAATTTGGTTTCGTTACAGCCGCACCAACCAAGAATAGAGCGTAAATATAGCAATACAAAAAAACCCCAACAATCAAACACCAAAATACAAATTATGCCAGGTGGAAAATAAGTCCAGGACCAGTCTATTGGCTCAGGGTGTCTGACCCTCCACGGGAGGAGCTGCACGTTGGATGGCCACAGGCAGGAACGACCTCCTGTGCCGCCAAGTGTTGTATCACGGTGGAATATGGCCGAAGTCCAACAGTAAAAAGTTCAATATCCAGTCTGCAAACACGTTCCTCGATTATAATATGCCCCGGATTGCACCATCCACTGTTAACCAGATCAGTAAGCACCCAACTCCTCTATGCTTACCGCTCTCAGTGCACTTCCGGTCAGCCAGAATGGTATTACCCACCGAACTCCTGTTCTCCATAAGTCTCTGTTGTCTCGACCCAGTCCTCTTTCCTCGACTTTGTGATCCCCCTCTGCATCTTCTGTGTGTTTTCCTCCGGATTTCAGCAGGGGTGTCCGCCGCTCTGCTCGTTAAACCGACCGGCATTAGTTGGTCCGTGGAATACACAATGCGACCTTGCTTCTGTCCCATGTGTCGGGATGTAACCATTTCCAGCGCTAAAAAAAACCCAAATAAAACTCTCTCTACCAGCATGTTAGAGAGGGTGCAGCTTCGACGTGTTACCGTGAGAAAAAAAAATACAAAAAATAATGTAAATTAAAAAGTAAGAAGAAGAAAGTAAGAATAGATCGGAACAGCTGTACCAGGCTGCATGTACGACCGGCGCACGTGCACTAACAATTTGACAAGGTTCCACATGGTAGGCTTATTCAGAAAGTCAGAAGGCATGGGATCCAGGGAAGTTTGGCCAGGTGGATACAGAATTGGCTTGCCTGCAGAAGGCAGAAGGTCGTGGTGGAGGGAGTACATTCAGATTGGAGGATTGTGACTAGTGGCGTCCGACAAGGATCGGTTCTGGGACCTCTACTTTTCGTGATTTTTATTAACGACCTGGATGTGGGGGTAGAAGGGTGGGTTGGCAAGTTTGCAGATGACACAAAGGTTGGTGGTGGTGTGGATAATGTAGAGGATTGTTGAAGATTGCAGAGAGACATTGATAGGTTGCAGAAGTGGGCTGAGAAGTGGCAGATGGAGTTCAACCCGGAGAAGTGTGAGGTGGTACACTTTGGAAGGATAAACTTCAAGGCAGAGTACAAAGTAAATGGCAGGATGCTTGGTAGTGTGGAGGAGCAGAGGGATCTCGGGGTACATGTCCACAGATCCCTGAAAGTTGCCTCACAGGTGGATAGGGTAGTTAAGAAAGCTCATGGGGTGTTAGCTTTCATAAGTGGAGGGATAGAGTTTAAGAGTCGCGAGGTAATGATGCAGCTCTATAAAACTCTGGATAGGCCACACTTGGAGTACTGTGTCCAGTTCTGGGGTTTTACTCCAGAGCTTGGGCTTTACTCTTTGGAGAGAAGGAGGATGAGAGGAGACATGATAGAGGTATACTTTATACTTATTGCTACGTACCCCGTAACTGGGTTGTCAAACCAGCAGAAATGGAACACTCATTGGAGTCTGTGATTACTCGGAACTAATAAAGTTTTATTAAAGAAATAAGTAATACAATACACTAATCGTAAGGATATAAATGTAACAGGTTAGCAATGATAGTATACACGTATACACAGAAATAGGGTAATAGGAATCAACCAAGCTCTATCACAGTCTAGGGGTAAAATGATCAGTCTTAAGGTGAAGCAGAGTTCAGTTCAGTCTAGTGCAGTTCGAAGTAATCGCTGTTATTGTACTGTTGGAGAGAGACTGAGAGATGCAGTTGGTTTCAGGCAAACCTTTCGATGCCCTCTGATCCCACTGTGGTCACCGACTGTGATCCCTCCGTTCCAGATACGATCGTTCTTCCGTGGTGAACCCGGCACCCAGGCAAGGGTGGACACACACCAGGTTCCCACCGATCGTACCTTTTCACCCTGTGAGCCTCTGACCGATCCCCGCAAATCAGTCCTCCAAACTCCCACCAACTTGTGGGGCACAATGCTCTTTCCAGAGTCTTGTGGCGTGTGTTATGCCTTAGCAAACCCGCCACCTGTCCATCAAACTTCAAACAGTTCAGGTTCAAACTGTCTGTGGCAGACGTCAACATCTGAATTATGTGTCTCTTTCTCGTTAATCTCTCTCTTCTCTCTTACTAGCATTTTGAATTTCCATTGTCTCTCGTTATCTCTCTCATTAGCATCATCCGTTCTGCAGCTCTGCTTGGCTTCACACATGACTTTATACTTTATTGTCGCCAAACAATTGATACTAGAACGTACAATCATCACAGCGATATTTGATTCTGTGCTTTCCACTCCCTGGATTACAAATATTAAAAATAGTAAATATTAAAATTTTAAATTATAAATCATAAATAGAAAATAGAAAAATGGGAAATAAGGTAGTGCAAAAAAAACGAGAGGCAGGTCCGGATATTTGGAGGGTACGGCCCAGATCTGGGTCAGGATCCGTTCAGCAGTCTTATCACAGTTGGAAAGAAGCTGTTCCCAAATCTGGCCGTATGAGTCTTCAAGCTCCTGAGCCTTCTCCCAGAGGGAAGAGGGACGAAAATTGTGTTGGCTGGGTGGGTCGTGTCCTTGATTATCCTGGCAGCACTGCTCCGACAGCGTGCGGTGTAAAGTGAGTCCAAGGACGGAAGATTGGTTTGTGTGATGTGCTGCGTCGTGTTCACGATCTTCTGCAGCTTCTTTCGGTCTTGGATAGGACAACTTCCATACCAAGGAAGTTGGTATGGAAGTTGTATACAAGATATTAAGAAGAATAAATAGAGTGGACAGCCAGCCCCTCCTCCCCAGGGCACCACTGCTCAATACAAGAGGACATGGCTTTAAGGTAAGGGGTGGGAAGTTCAAGGGGGATATTGGAGGAAGGTTTTTTACTCAGAGAGTGGTTGGTGCGTGGAATGCACTGCCTGAGTCAGTGGTGCAGGCAGATACACTAGTGAAGTTTAAGAGACTACTAGACAGGTATATGGAGGAATTTAAGGTGGGAGGTTATATGGGAGGCAGGGTTTGAGGGTTGGCATGACATTGTGGGCTGAAGGGCCTGTACTGTGCTGTACTATTCAATGTTCGATGTTCTATGCCCATTCTGTTGGAGCTGACTCACATGCTAGGGCAGGCATTTTGCTATCTCACCAGAGTATGAGGACATTAGTTTAGTCTGTGGTGTACTGGGTGTGTGGCTGCCGTTGCATGCAAACAGCTACTTGGGGCCAAAGGTGAGAGCCCCAAGCTGAGTGTCCAGTGGGGACCAATGGTGAGCGAGCTACCCCAAACTGGACATGACAACCCCCTTCTCCTGAGGTGCTGCCCCTCCTTGGTCACTCCATAGTAGTAAAGGCACTGTGAAATGCATAATTCCTGCTGCGCGTGTGGTCTCATGATCTCCATTCCTTTCTGATTCAGGGCATCGTGAGCGGAAGCCATTTGGGAGGCCACCATCACCAAAGGGGGATCGTCAGAGCACCCGAGTGCCACCGATGGTGAGATCATCTCCTGCCCAAGCAGACAGGTAGGAGCAGTACAGTGAATTGCCCTGCGAATAGATAACACTGCAGAATTTACCACTAAAAATCTTCAGAGTTCACAGGCAAAGAGGATGAAGATGCACTGTGCACTGTTGTAAGGATTACTGCATTATATTATACAAGGAATGCAAGAGCTTTGCAGTATGCCCAAGCCAGTAATATACCTGACTTATCACAGCCTTAAATGAAGTTTGAAAGCAAAGTATATTATGGAAAAAAGAGCTAATGGCAGATGTTAAACCCCCAAGAGCACATTATTCCTACACTGTGAAATTCAATACCTAAAACTATAAGGGATGCAGACTCGGTTGACACTTTTAAGCACCAGCTCCAAACCTATTTAACTTTTAACTAACATCTTTTTGTCTTTTATTTTCATATTTGCACTTTATCCCATTATAGGTATGCTCTATAAATCAGATTACTATTAGAATTGCACAGTCTGTGAAGTGAATGTATGATCTGTTCTTCATTTCCCAATACTCTCGACTAGAAGTAAAAGATGGGTACACATTGAGAATATTGGAGACATTCAGCTTGTGAATGAAGCATCCATTCTGCTGGATGCTTCCTCCCCTAGTACTAGCCGGGTGTCCGCATTTCACTCAAGCTATTTTGGTTTCTCGTTTTGAGATCCTTTCTTTGGATTCCAGCCTTAACCAGTGCAGATGGAGATGGTGACCGAGCTTCTGAGCACTTCATAGCAGCTATCCAGTTTCTACCACACCACCTGCACTCCTTTGAGTGAAATAGGAGCAAGATGAGGCCATTCAGCCCTTCATGCCTGCTACACCATTCAATATCTGATCCTTTACTTCAGTGTTCCATTCCTGCACCAAGTCATATCCCTCCATAAGACATAGAAGCAGGAGTAGGCCATTCGACCCATTGGGTCTACTCCATCATTCCATCACAGCTGATTTATTATCTCTCTCAACCCTATTCTCCTGTCTTCTCCCCATAACCTTTGATGCACTGACTAATCAAAAACTATCCTAAACTATTGTGCTCTACTTTGAATATAAGACCATAAGATGTATGGTCTAACCCATACGTCTTTGGAACGCGGGAGAAAACTGGAGCACCCATGAGGAAACCCATGTGCTCACAGGGAGAATGTACAAGCTCCTTACAGGCAGTGGCAGGAATTGAACCCTGCTGTAGAGTGATGCACTAAGCGTTACATTACCACGCCACCTTATTATTTTCCTGGTGGCGAATATGCCATTCCAGAGAACAATCAGCTGAAATATCTCCACTCCTTTTAGAAGTATCTCTCCCTCCTTGGGTAGGAAGACCACATGTTCGGCACAGCATTGTGGGCTGAAGGGTCTGTATGGTGCTGTAGGTTTTCTATGTTTCTATTTGTACACAATATTCAAGATGCACGCTCACCAGAGTCCCATATCATTACGGTAAGACATCTTTACTTTTGTACTCGTGTCCTCTTGCAAAAATCACCAACATACTGTGGGCCTTCCTAATCACATTCAGTACCTGCATTTAGTGATTGTTATACAAGGGTTTTCTGAAAGTCACACTGGAGTTCACTGTGATCTGCATGAGTACATGTGTGCACAGCTGTCAGAGTATCACAGGCACATAGCATCAGATAAAAAATACTCTTGCTTTTTTTCCTACCAGATTAGGTAACATTACATTTGCCACATTATGTTCCACTTACATATTCTTCCTATAACTGTCCTATTGCGGAATACCCGTCCACCTAATCCAGTTTCCCTGAAGATCCTGTGTGTGCTCCTCACAAGTCACACTACCACCCAGCTTTGATTCATCTGCTAACTTGGGTATTTTAGTCCAGATCATTGATGTACACTGTGACCCGCACCGAACCCTGCCCCACTGGTTACAATGTCCTGACTGTTTACTGTGGACAGCTCCAAACCCTGTAATACCCCACTGGTCACAGTGTCCCAGCTGTTTACTGTGGACAGCTCCGAACCCTGTAATACCTCACTGGTCACAGTGTCCTGGCTGTTTACTGTGGACAGCTCCAAACCCTGTAATACCCCACTGGTCACAGTGTCCTGGCTGTTTACTGTGGACAGCTCCAAACCCTGTAATACCCCACTGGTCACAATGTCCTGGCTGTTTACTGTGGACAGCTCCAAACCCTGTAATACCCCACTGGTCACAGTGTCCTGACTGTTTACTGTGACCTGCACCGAACCCTGTAATACCCCACTGGTCACAGTGTCCTGGTTGTTTACTGTGGACAGCTCCAAACCCTGTAATACCCCACTGGTCACAATGTCCTGGCTGTTTACTGTGGACAGCTCCGAACCCTGTAATACCTCACTGGTCACAGTGTCCTGACTGTTTACTGTGGACAGCTCCAAACCCTGTAATACCCCACTGGTCACAGTGTCCTGACTGTTTACTGTGACCTGCACCGAACCCTGTAATACCCCACTGGTCACAGTGTCCTGGCTGTTTACTGTGGACAGCTCCAAACCCTGTAATACCCCACTGGTCACAGTGTCCTGACTGTTTACTGTGGACAGCTCCGAACCCTGTAATACCCCACTGGTCACAGTGTCCTGGCTGTTTACTGTGGACAGCTCCGAACCCTGTAATACCCCACTGGTCACAGTGTCCTGACTGTTTACTGTGACCTGCACCGAACCCTGTAATACCTGTTACGTACCCCGTAACTGGGTTGCCAAACCAGCAGAAATGGATCACTCAGTTGGAGTCTGGAGTACTAGAACTAAGAAAGTTTTATTAAAGAAACAAGCAAAAACAGTAATCGAAAGGATACTAAATGCAACAGTTCAACAATGATAACCACACATGTGCACAGCATTAAGATAACAGCATCAATCAAGCTCTATCGTTGTCTAGGGGTAAATGACCAAATTTCAAAATGACTCAAAGTTCAGTCCAGTTAGTAGTTCAGTTTGCAGTAATCGTTGCCATGGCAATGGACAAGGTTGGGGGGGAAGAGAGACAGAGAACAGGAACAACTGATCATTCAGAACACTGCTTCACTCACAGACCGGCGAGATGGCTCACAAGCAACTTTTGGGCGGGTCCTTGGTGATGTCACCTGAGGTCACCGACTGTGACCCCTCCTCCAGATGTGGTCGATCCTCTGCAGTGAACCCGGCACCCAGGCAAGGGCGGACACACACCTGGTTCCCGCTGATCGTACCTTTCCACCCTGTGCGTTGTCCGGTACTTCTCACCACTCGTGAGAGGCGTACCGCTTCCAGGGTCTCGTTACTTCGGGTGGCGTGTGTCCCTGTCTTAGCGAACCTGTCCCTTTTTATCCCCCTGCTGGGGCATCGCCTGTCCATCACTTCAAACAGTTCAGGGTTCAAAGGGGAAGCCGCTCCAGACAGCTCTCTCTCTCCCACGTCCCTTCATTACACATCTCCAGACGCTGCTCCATTGTTCCTTATCTCTCCTTCCCCTGAGGGCAGGTGGCAGACCAACTGCTGATGTCACTGATGCTAGCCCAGGCCAGCAAACATCTTAATTTTATGTGTATTCTCGTAACACTTCCCCCCTTTTAAGGATTTTTACCGGGAGGTAAAAATTACAAACATGACTACATTATTGGATACACACACAAATATGCATCTTTATCAGTTATTTGGCTAATACAGAGAATTTGAAGCTGTCAACACCTTGACAGACAGTCATCACATTTTCTGTTCCTTTTACACGTGTTATTAATAATCCCTTAGACCAGGCTCCAACTCAGCAAACTTCATAGTGGCCAAAAACACTGATGAATTGCGACCAATGTAACCTCTCATTTGGTTTTGTCCCGGACCACAACAACAAGGGTCGTCCCATTCCGACTCAATTTTCTCTCGCAAGGGCTTAGTAGGAGGGGGACGGGTATTGACCGCAGAGTTATTGCAAAACTTCCTGCAGTACCCCACCATCTCCAAGAGCCTTCTGAGGGCCCTCTTGTCTGTCGGGGTTGGGAGGTCAGCGATAGCCTGCACTGTAGCTTGCATCACTGCCAGCTGCCCCTGTGTCACCACAATTCCCAGGTAAGTGACCCTCGTGTGGCCGAATTCATTTTTTTCAAGGTTCACTATCAAACTGGCTTCAGACAGCCGTATTAAATTGCCATTACACACCTCTGTGTTCATCAGCCCTTTAGTCACTGAATTACTCAAAAAATATGGGTGTTGTTTACTTGGCCGCCCTATTGTAACCACAATCACCCAACGTCCCAGTTCTTTGCATTTCCTCGGGACAATCAAACACATGGGTGCGAGTCGTTTAATTACTCCTTCTAAAGATTCGCTTTGTTCGGGGATTAAGGGAGAGACCTTATCAGTAGACCTGGCCAAAACAATAGCCTTCTCCCATCTGATCGATCCCATCCTAATCTTTTCAAAATGGTTTTTTCCTCTTATCAGGGGGCCCCTAGCTTCATTGATTTCCACGCTAACACCGACTAGGTTTGTTAGCATATCAAAAGCCGGTGACCGTCTCAGTTCGCGTCGGTCATGATCAATAACATTTTTCCCCCTGGGCAGCCGGTAACTCTCTTTCATGATTCCACCAACTGTTTCCTCCAGCACCGCAAAATGTCCACCGGGGGGTACCTTGTGGGCCATGTTAAAAACCTCATCCCCATAACTCTTTTGCACCACCCCCCATTCCTCATCTGCGGGTACTGTACTTGATTTCCCTTTCTTCCTTAGCACTTCCTCCTCCGCACAATAGCTTGTCAAGGCTGTGTCAGAGAGAGCGGTCTCTGCCAAAACCATCAGCCCCTCGTCTCGCTCCTGCGTCTGCACAGATTCTTTCCTGGCTACTGCTACGTCCGTCCCAGCTCCCTCACTACCTCTTATCTCACTACACCCTGTCTCGTACAAGGTTGGCAGAAACGTTTCAGCCAAATTTACCACCACAGCTAAACTCACTACCGCAGCCCTATGATAAACCTGTGAGTCCATGGGCGGGGCCTCACTGTTAGCAGGCTGACCTGTCAATCTCACGACTGGGAACACGATTCCCCCGGCGATGTCATTACCGAGCAAGACTTCCACATCTTTCATCGGTAATTCGGACCTCACCCCGATCGTGACTAGTCCAGAGACCAGGTTGCTCTGTAAGTGTATCTGGTGCAAAAGGACTGACTCTGTCCCTTCCCCAACACCTTTGACCTCTACCTCCCCAGTCTGGGTCTCTGAGCTAAACTCTAATACACTCCTCAGTATTAGTGACTGACACGCTCCCGTGTCTCTCCAGATCCGCACTGGAACTGGTTTTAACCTCTCCTTCACTGACACCAGTCCGGCCGAGATAAACCTCTCGCGCCCTTCCTGGACTTTTTCAGACCTGTCCTTCCCTAGCGGTTCGCTTAACAGCTCGATACAGCCATTCAAAATTTCCGCTTTTCCTTTCCCCGTCTCCTTCCTTGGGGCAAAGCACCTGGACGCAAAGTGTCCGACTTTCCCACAATTATAACAGACGACCCCAGGAGACTTCCTACCAGACTGCTCCCGGTCTACCTTATCCTTTTCACTAGTCCCCGGCTTACTTTCTGACTTTTCCGGCGGACTCTCCCCTCCGTCCTGACTACCCTTCTGGTAGCCTTTACTCGGGGCAAACTTCATTTTATGCGTCAACGCATACTCATCCGCTAACTTAGCAGTTGCGGCTAACGTGGCTGCCTCTTTCTCATCAAGGTAGGGTCTCATACCCTCAGGGACACAACCTTTAAACTGCTCAATCAGAATCAGCTGCAGCAGTCTGTCATAATCCCCCTCTACCCCTTTCGAGGCGCACCAACGCTCACAATATGTTTGCATCTCACGAGCAAACTCCAAATACGTGCGGTCCCACTGCTTCCTCGCATTCCGGAACCTCTGCCGGTATGCCTCCGGGACCAACTCATAAATCCTGAGGATGGCCTCTTTCACCACCTCATACCTCTGGGCATCTTCCGCGGACAAAGCGGAGTAAGCTTCTTGGGCCTTCCCTTTCAGTACACTCTGAAGTAAAACAACCCACTTATCCCTCGGCCAGTCCTGACTTATAGCCACTTTTTCGAAGTGGAGGAAGTACCGATCCACGTCGGTATCATCAAATGGGGGAACCAGCCTAACCTCCTGGGTCACCCGGAACCCTCCACCTTGGTTCGGCATGAGCCCCTGCTCGGCCCTTATCTTTAACTTTTCCAACTCGAATTCCCTTTCCCTCTGTTTCCCTCTCTCTTCTCGCTCCCATTGCCTCTCTTTCTCCTCTCTTTCCAACTGTCGTACCCAGAACTCGTGCTCGAGTCTCAGTTTTTCAAGCTGTACCTGTACCGCGTCTCCAGCAGGTTTTTCAATAGACACCACCCCCAGCTCACCTTGGGGAAACACACCTTTAGATACATAGTGCTCTACAATAGCTCTGTGTATCTCCTCTCTCCTCATTGTCGACTTCACCTTAGAAAGATTCAACCGTTTGGCCACAGCTACCAATTCCGATTTCCTGGCATCCTCTAATGCCTCCAAGGTCGGCGCCTTTATAAATTCCTCAACCTCCATTTCTGCTGTTTGTCTTTTCTTTCTTTCGGGAATTTTAACCCAATCAATTTACTCCGTCCCAAATTTAGCGTTCAAAATCGCGGACGAGAACCCCACTTATGTTACGTACCCCGTAACTGGGTTGCCAAACCAGCAGAAATGGATCACTCAGTTGGAGTCTGGAGTACTAGAACTAAGAAAGTTTTATTAAAGAAACAAGCAAAAACAGTAATCGAAAGGATACTAAATGCAACAGTTCAACAATGATAACCACACATGTGCACAGAATTAAGATAACAGCATCAATCAAGCTCTATCGTTGTCTAGGGGTAAATGACCAAATTTCAAAATGACTCAAAGTTCAGTCCAGTTAGTAGTTCAGTTCGCAGTAATCGTTGCCATGGCGATGGACAAGGTTGGGGGGGAAGAGAGACAGAGAACAGGAACAACTGATCATTCAGAACACTGCTTCACTCACAGACCGGCGAGATGGCTCACAAGCAACTTTTGGGCGGGTCCTTGGTGATGTCACCTGAGGTCACCGACTGTGACCCCTCCTCCAGATGTGGTCGATCCTCTGCAGTGAACCCGGCACCCAGGCAAGGGCGGACACACACCGGGTTCCCGCTGATGGTACCTTTCCACCCTGTGCGTTGTCCGGTACTTCTCACCACTCGTGAGAGGCGTACCGCTTCCAGGGTCTCGTTACCTCGGGTGGCGTGTGTCCCTGTCTTAGCGAACCTGTCCCTTTTTATCCCCCTGCTGGGGTATCGCCTGTCCATCACTTCAAACAGTTCAGGTTTCAAAGGGGAAGCCGCTCCAGACAGCTCTCTCTCTCCCACGTCCCTTCATTACACATCTCCAGACGCTGCTCCATTGTTCCTTATCTCTCCTTCCCCTGAGGGCAGGTGGCAGACCAACTGCTGATGTCACTGATGCTAGCCCAGGCCAGCAAACATCTTAATTTTATGTGTATTCTCGTAACATACCCCACTGGTCACAGTGTCTTGACTGTTTACTGTGGACAGCTCCGAACCCTGTAATACCCCACTGGTCACAATGTCCTGGCTGTTTACTGTGGACAGCTCCGAACCCTGTAATACCCCACTGGTCACAATGTCCTGGCTGTTTACTGTGGACAGCTCCAAACCCTGTAATACCCCAATGGTCACAGTGTCCTGACTGTTTACTGTGGACAGCTCCGAACCCTGTAATACACCACTGGTCACAGTGTCCTGGCTGTTTACTGTGGACAGCTCCAAACCCTGTAATACCCCACTGGTCACAGTGTCCTGGCTGTTTACTGTGGACAGCTCCGAACCCTGTAATACCCCACTGGTCACAGTGTCCTGGCTGTTTACTGTGGACAGCTCCGAACCCTGTAATACCCCACTGGTCACAATGTCCTGGCTGTTTACTGTGACCAGCACTGATCCCTGTAATACCCCACTGGTCACAGTGTCCTGACTATTTACTGTGACCAACACTGATCCCTGTAATACCCCACTGGTCACAATGTCCTGGCTGTTTACTGTGGACAGCTCCAAACCCTGTAATACCCCACTGATCACAGTGTCCTGACTGTTTACTGTGACCTGCACCGAACCATGTAATACCCCACTGGTCACAGTGTCCTGGCTGTTTACTGTGGACAGCTCCAAACCCTGTAATACCTCACTGGTCACAGTGTCCTGACTGTTTACTGTGGACAGCTCCAAACCCTGTAATACCCCACTGGTCACAGTGTCCTGACTGTTTACTGTGACCTGCACCGAACCCTGTAATTCCCCACTGGTCACAGTGTCCTGGCTGTTTACTGTGGACAGCTCTGAACCCTGTAATACCCCACTGGTCACAGTGTCCTGGCTGTTTACTGTGGACAGCTCCAAACCCTGTAATACCCCACTGGTCACAGTGTCCTGACTGTTTACTGTGACCTGCACCGAACCCTGTAATTCCCCACTGGTCACAGTGTCCTGGCTGTTTACTGTGGACAGCTCTGAACCCTGTAATACCCCACTGGTCACAGTGTCCTGGCTGTTTACTGTGGACAGCTCCAAACCCTGTAATACCCCACTGGTCACAGTGTCCTGACTGTTTACTGTGACCTGCACCGAACCCTGTAATTCCCCACTGGTCACAGTGTCCTGGCTGTTTACTGTGGACAGCTCTGAACCCTGTAATACCCCACTGGTCACAGTGTCCTGGCTGTTTACTGTGGACAGCTCCGAACCCTGTAATACCCCACTGGTCACAGTGTCCTGGCTGTTTACTGTGGACAGCTCCGAACCCTGTAATACCCCACTGGTCACAGTGTCCTGACTATTTACTGTGACCAACACTGATCCGTGTAATACTCCAATGGTCACAGTGTCCTGACTGTTTACTGTGACCAACACTGATCCCTGTAATACCCCACTGGTCACAGTGTCCTGACTGTTTACTGTGACCTGCACCGAACCCTGTAATACCCCACTGGTCACAGTGTCCTGGCTGTTTACTGTGGACAGCTCCAAACCCTGTAATACCCTACTGGTCACAATGTCCTGGCTGTTTACTGTGGACAGCTCCGAACCCTGTAATACCTCACTGGTCACAGTGTCCTGACTGTTTACTGTGGACAGCTCCAAACCCTGTAATACCCCACTGGTCACAGTGTCCTGACTGTTTACTGTGACCTGCACCGAACCCTGTAATACCCCACTGGTCACAGTGTCCTGGCTGTTTACTGTGGACAGCTCTGAACCCTGTAATACCCCACTGGTCACAGTGTCCTGGCTGTTTACTGTGGACAGCTCCGAACCCTGTAATACCCCACTGGTCACAGTGTCCTGGCTGTTTACTGTGGACAGCTCCGAACCCTGTAATACCCCACTGGTCACAGTGTCCTGACTGTTTACTGTGCACAGCTCCGAACCCTGTAATACCGCACTGGTCACAATGTCCTGGCTGTTTACTGTGGACAGCTCCAAACCCTGTAATACCCCAATGGTCACAGTGTCCTGACTGTTTACTGTGGACAGCTCCGAACCCTGTAATACCCCACTGGTCACAGTGTCCTGGCTGTTTACTGTGGACAGCTCCGAACCCTGTAATACCCCACTGGTCACAGTGTCCTGGTTGTTTACTGTGGACAGCTCCGAACCCTGTAATACCCCACTGGTCACAATGTCCTGACTATTTACTGTGACCAACACTGATCCCTGTAATACCCCACTGGTCACAATGTCCTGGCTGTTTACTGTGGACAGCTCCAAACCCTGTAATACCCCACTGATCACAGTGTCCTGACTGTTTACTGTGACCTGCACCGAACCATGTAATACCCCACTGGTCACAGTGTCCTGGCTGTTTACTGTGGACAGCTCCAAACCCTGTAATACCTCACTGGTCACAGTGTCCTGACTGTTTACTGTGGACAGCTCCAAACCCTGTAATACCCCACTGGTCACAGTGTCCTGACTGTTTACTGTGACCTGCACCGAACCCTGTAATTCCCCACTGGTCACAGTGTCCTGGCTGTTTACTGTGGACAGCTCTGAACCCTGTAATACCCCACTGGTCACAGTGTCCTGGCTGTTTACTGTGGACAGCTCCAAACCCTGTAATACCCCACTGGTCACAGTGTCCTGACTGTTTACTGTGACCTGCACCGAACCCTGTAATTCCCCACTGGTCACAGTGTCCTGGCTGTTTACTGTGGACAGCTCTGAACCCTGTAATACCCCACTGGTCACAGTGTCCTGGCTGTTTACTGTGGACAGCTCCGAACCCTGTAATACCCCACTGGTCACAGTGTCCTGGCTGTTTACTGTGGACAGCTCCGAAATCTGTAATACCCCACTGGTCACAGTGTCCTGACTATTTACTGTGACCAACACTGATCCGTGTAATACTCCAATGGTCACAGTGTCCTGACTGTTTACTGTGACCAACACTGATCCCTGTAATACCCCACTGGTCACAGTGTCCTGACTGTTTACTGTGACCTGCACCGAACCCTGTAATACCCCACTGGTCACAGTGTCCTGGCTGTTTACTGTGGACAGCTCCAAACCCTGTAATACCCTACTGGTCACAATGTCCTGGCTGTTTACTGTGGACAGCTCCGAACCCTGTAATACCTCACTGGTCACAGTGTCCTGACTGTTTACTGTGGACAGCTCCAAACCCTGTAATACCCCACTGGTCACAGTGTCCTGACTGTTTACTGTGACCTGCACCGAACCCTGTAATACCCCACTGGTCACAGTGTCCTGGCTGTTTACTGTGGACAGCTCTGAACCCTGTAATACCCCACTGGTCACAGTGTCCTGGCTGTTTACTGTGGACAGCTCCGAACCCTGTAATACCCCACTGGTCACAGTGTCCTGGCTGTTTACTGTGGACAGCTCCGAACCCTGTAATACCCCACTGGTCACAGTGTCCTGACTGTTTACTGTGCACAGCTCCGAACCCTGTAATACCGCACTGGTCACAATGTCCTGGCTGTTTACTGTGGACAGCTCCAAACCCTGTAATACCCCAATGGTCACAGTGTCCTGACTGTTTACTGTGGACAGCTCCGAACCCTGTAATACCCCACTGGTCACAGTGTCCTGGCTGTTTACTGTGGACAGCTCCGAACCCTGTAATACCCCACTGGTCACAGTGTCCTGGTTGTTTACTGTGGACAGCTCCGAACCCTGTAATACCCCACTGGTCACAATGTCCTGGCTGTTTACTGTGACCAACACTGATCCCTGTAATACTCCAATGGTCACAGTGTCCTGACTGTTTACTGTGACCAACACTGATCCCTGTAATACCCCACTGGTCACAATGTCCTGACTGTTTACTGTGGACAGCTCCGAACCCTGTAATACCCCACTGGTCACAGTGTCCTGACTATTTACTGTGACCAACACTGATCCGTGTAATACTCCAATGGTCACAGTGTCCTGACTGTTTACTGTGACCAACACTCATCCCTGTAATACCCCACTGGTCACAATGTCCTTTCTGTTTACTGTGGACAGCTCCGAACCCTGTAATACCCCACTGGTCACAGTGTCCTGACTATTTACTGTGACCAACACTGATCCGTGTAATACTCCAATGGTCACAGTGTCCTGACTGTTTACTGTGGACAGCTCCGAACCCTGTAATACCCCACTGGTCACAGTGTGCTGACTGTTTACTGTGGACAGCTCCAAACCCTGTAATACCCCACTGGTCACAGTGTCCTGACTGTTTACTGTGGACAGCTCTGAACCCTGTAATACCCCACTGGTCACAGTGTCCTGACTGTTTTCTATTTGTTAACCCACCCTCAATAATTGCCAGTATATCACTGCAATGTTCTACTGCTTCTTCTTAAGTGCATCACTCCTACTAGAGCTTAAGTCACCACCAGCATCTCTCCAGAGTCAGACGTTACAGCCTGAAATGTCGACTGTACGTTTTTCCATAGATGCTGCCTGGCCTGCTGAGTTCTTCCAGTGTTTTGTGTGTGTTGTTGGGATTTCCAACATCTGCAGATTTTCTCTTGTTTGAGACACAGCTGGTCTTGGCCAGATTGTAACTCCAGTTCTACATTTTGTAGTTGATTCTTCATGCCCTTGGACAATTCAGGAAGCATTGGGCTCCAGTTGTTATCTACACCCTGAGAGCATCACAACGATGTTCCTGGATACACTGTAAGTAGCACACGTAAAATGCTGAAGAAACTCAGCAGGTCAGGCAGCATCTAAGGAATGGAATAAAGAGTTGATGTTTCAGGACTGGAAAAGAAGGGTCTCAATCTGACAGTCAACTCTTTATTCCTCTCTATAGATGCTGCCTGACCTGCTGCGTTTCTCCAGCATTTTGTGTGTGTTGCTTCTGCATCTGCAGAATCTCTTGTGTTTATACTGTAACTTTATTTTCCCTTTCTTTTTAGAAAACGGGCTCCATCGCCACAGTCGAAGGTCTCAAGCAAGGTGACAAGTGTATCCTCAAGCTCCAAGTCTCACGAGGCAGCAGGCTCTGGCAGCAGTGTAGCTTCTGCAAAGGCCAGTAAATCCAACACATTATCCCGCAGAGAGGAACTGCTGAAGCAGCTGAAAGCTGTCGAAGATGCCATCGCCCGAAAGCGAGCAAAGATCCCCGGCAAGGTCCAGTAGTTGTCACCCACCCAAAGCAGGACTGTGGGTCCTTCGGTTAGACAGCTGTCAGTATTTTCAGTGATCAAATCTGTGATTATTTCAGGAAGCAGCCACGTTTTGGGATTTCCTCGAGTACCCCTCACTGCCACCTTCCCAAACCTTCTGCTGTGCCAGTGGGAGGTGTTAGCTGCAGATGTGACATCATTCTGTTCCTCCTCAAACTGGAAGATGCTGCCGACTGTGAACCCAGTCACGAATTTAACACAAACTGATGTTGCAGTGGCACTCTGCTCGACGTGAGCACTCAGTGACTTGTGGAACCTGACCCTAGAAAAGCCACGCCTTTTACACGTTAGCAATTCTTTGTGTGTGTGTGTGTGTGTGTGTGTGTGTGTGGTGTCTTGAAGGACTTCCTCACAGTTACATACTGTTTCCAGAGAGCAGGTGAATGTGCTGTCAAACGCTGCTTTCTCTTTCTTGAACCACAAACTCCCTCCCACATCAACACATCCACTTTTTTGGCTACACTTGTTCTTCTGGCTTCCCAAATAAATATTCATTCTTTTATTTTACACCTTTTATTTTTAATGTCATACACAGACCTTATGGTTATGTTGAATGTGCAGATTGAAATCTTGGACCTCTTTCAAAGGATCATTTGGCTAACACACACCGCTGATGGGTTGTGGTGAAGCAGGTTCTTATGTGCTTGAAACATCTGACGTTTTGAGGACAGATTGTTTGCATTGAACGGGCAGATAAATGTTCAGGATTGATTTTTTTTACATGACTTTAATAAAGGATTTACTAGCTGTAAAGAATCGGAACGATTGTGATGAGAAAATCAGCCTTAAAACTCCAGAGTGCAGTCCGTCAACACTTGCACTTTGAGAGATGTACCGCACAGCTGCTCAGAGATGCAGGTTTCACTTACTGCGGTGAAGCACAAGGAGACATGACACATTGCATCAGTCCCAGGGACAGCAGATATACCTCCTCAGCCAATATCTCAAGTTCAACCTCTTGCCCTTGTTGCCAGTTGTTCTGAAATATGGGACATTCCTCAGGCTGTCTTGATCTCAGCCTCACCCCTCCCATCTTCCCCTATCTCCCCTTCTTCTCCCTCTCCCATCCTCTCTATCCCCCATCTCTCTTCCCCCCGCCCCCCCCACCACGATCTCCTTCTCCTAAAGCTTCTGACTCTAGAGTCTCCTTACTGTGGGGTTCAATGCCTCAGTCAGTACTCAGTGACCATCTTTCTTCTGTCCAGCTGAAACCTTCCATGTTGGTCTCCAGACAGACAGTTCTATTAATGTACATCATTCCATCACCTTTCTGTTGTGTCCTAATTGCAGACCTCACCTGCTATTTATTGTGAAATGTTTCACCTCATCAAGAGAAAAACTGAGTTTTATGTGTGGCTGTTTACTAATGGGTACTTTTCTCAGTCTTCAGACCACAAATCACCTCTCTGTCCTCCCATGAGAAAATATTCATTTAAAATTCTTATAATTTTTAACATTCCCCCACCACCTTTCCTCTTTTTCTATTCCCCACGCTGACCTCACCTGCCCATCACCAACCCCTAGTGCCCCTTCTTCTCCCCTTTCTCCATAGTCCACTCTCCTATCAGATTCCTTCTTCTCTAGCTGTTTACCTCTTCCACCCTCCTGACTGCACCTATCACCTTCTAGCCTGTCCTCCCCATCCCTGCACCTTCTTATTCTGGCATCTTCCCCTCCCTTTCCAGTCCTGATGAAGGGTCTTGGCCTGAAACATTGACCTGCTGAGTTCCTCCAACATTATGTGGATATATTCCGAAGCGTATTGTTGCTGGAGAAAACGACAGAACATAATCACGATTAATCAATTGTAGACTGGAATCCTGCCCCGTTACCGAGGAACATGGAATGGACAGGCTGAAGAGAGTTTCTGGGAATTTTAAGCCAAACCACTTTGCAATGTGACAGTTCACCACTGTCTTTGTATCTTTAACAAAGGAGTGACCTCAATAAATGTTATCCCATATGCATTTCTGGGTTTTTCAGGCTTAAAACCATCTTCAGTCATAATTATACGGAACACAGTACAAGACCATCCGGCCACATGGTATAACCTACTCCAAGATCTCATGCTTCCTTCCCACATAGCTCTCCATGTGCCTGTCTTAAGAGTCTCTTAATTATATCTGTAGTATCTCTACCACCATCCCTGGCAGTGCATCTGTGTCTTTTATCATCTTATACACCTCTATTAAGTGACATCTCATAGAGTAATAGAAAAGTACAGCTCAGAAACAGGACCTTCAGCCCATTGATCTCTATGCCAAGCCATTTGAACTGTCTGCTCCCATTAACATGCACTGGCATCATAGCCCTCCATACCCCTACCACCCATGTACCAATGCAAACTTGTCTGAAGCGTTGAAATTGAGCTCACATACACCACTTGCTCTAGCAGCTCGTTCCACACTGTCACAACCCTCCAAAGAAGTTTCCCTCATATTCCCCTTAAACTTTTCACCTTTCACCCTTAACCCATGACCTTTAGTAGTTGTCTCACCCAACCTCAGTGGAAAAAACCTGCTTACATTTACCCTATCTATAGCCCTTATACTTTTGTATACCCCCATCAAATCTCCTCTCAATAATTCTACATTCCAAGGAATAACATCCAAACCTATTCAATCTTTTCAAATAACTCGTGTAGCCAGACTTGGCATCATTCTTGTAAATGTTCTCTATACTCTAAACCTTGTTAAACATCTTTCCTGCAGGTAGGTGACCAGGTCATCCTCCTTTACTCCAAAATGAAAAGCCCTAGCTCACTCAACATCCCATAAAAGATGCTTTCTGAAGCAGACAACATCCTCGTAAATCTCCAATGACAGGTGACCTATAGAGGTGTATAAGATGTATAAGAAGTGTATAAGATGTATAAGAGGTGTATAAGTTGAAGCCAGCGGTGGTGGAGGCAGATACATAGAAACATAGAAAACCTACAGCACAATACAGGCCCTTTGGCCCACAAAGTTGTGCCGAACATGTCCCTGCCTTAGAAATTGCTTGGCTTTACCCATAGCCCTCTATTTTTCTAAGCTCCATGTACCTATGTAAAAGTCTCTTAAAAGACTCTATCGTATCCGCCTCCACCACTGTTGCCAGCAGCCCATTCCACGCACTCACCACTCTCTGCGTAAAAACTTACCCCTGGCATCTCCTCTGTACCTACTTCCCAGCACCTTAAACCTGTGTCCTCTTGTGACAACCATTTCAGCCCTGGGAAAAAGCCTCTGACTATCCACATGATTGATCAATGCCTCTCATCATCTTATACACCTCCATCAGGTCACCTCTCATCCTCCTCTGCTCCAAGGAGAAAAGGCCGAGTTCACTCAACCTATTTTCATAAGGCATGCTCCCCAATCCTGGCAACATCCTTGTAAATCTCCTCTGCACCCTTTCTATGGCTTCCACATCCTTCCTGTAGTGAGGCGACCAGAACTGAGCACAGTACTCCAAATGGGGTCTGACCAGGGTCCTATATAGCTGCAACATTACCTCTTGGCTCCTAAATTCAATTCCACGATTAGTGAAGGCCAATACACTGTATGCCTTCTTAACCACAGAGTCAACCTGCACAGCTGCTTTGAGCATCCTATGGACTCAGACCCCAAGATCCCTCTGATCCTCCACACTGCTAAGAGTCTTACCATTAATACTATATTCTGCCATCATATTTGACCTACCAAAATGAACCACTTCACACTTACTTAGGTTGAACTCCATCTGCCACTTCTCAGCCCAGTTTTGCACCCTATCAATGTCCCGCTGTAACCTCTGACAGCCCTCCACATTGTCCACACCTCCAACCTTTGTGTCATCAGCAAATTTACTAACTCATCCCTCCACTTCCTCATCCAGGTCATTTTTTTTTTAGATTATGAAGACATGCAGTCCTCTTTTATTGTCATTTAGTAATGCATGCAATAAGAAATGATACAATATTTCCTCCAGTGTGATATCACAAAACACAGGACAGACCAAGACTGAAGAAACTGACAAAACCACATAATTATAACATATAGTTACAACAGTGCAACAATACCATAACTTGCTGAAGAAGTCCATGAGCACAGTAAAAGTTCAAAGTCTCTCAAATGTCTCACATCTCACCCAGACGGAGAGAAGGAAGAAAAACTCTCCCTGCCATACCCAACCACGGTCCAACTCTGAGTCATCCGAAAACTTTGAGCTCTGATCAGCTCTCCGACACCAAGTACTGAGCGCCATCTCTATCCGATTCGACCTCCTTCTCAGTTGCCAAAAGCAGGCAAGGCCGGGGATTTTGAGGCCTTCCCTCCAAAAGATTCCGGACTGCGCAGTAACGACAGCAGCGAACGGGCGTTTCAGAAATTTTTCCAGATGTTCCTCTGTGCTTTCATGTCCGTCTCCATCAAATCAGAATTGTCCATGGCCCCTATTTAACAGATACAATATCATTTTTCGTCGGAGGGCTGTGCATGCACGGTGTGCTGCTCTCTCTCCTCCCGCCTCCTTACTTCATTTATAAAAATCACGAAGAGTAAAGGTCCCAGAACAGATCCCGGAGACTGGTCACTAACCTCCATGCAGAATATGACCCGTCTACAACCACTTTGCCTTCTGTGGGCAAGCCAGTTCTGGATCCACAAAGCAATGTCCCCTTGGATCCCATGCCTCCTTACTTTCTCAATAAGCCTTGCATGGGGCACCTTATCAAATGCTATGCTGAAATCCATATATACTACATCTACTGCTCGATAGGGTCTTTTAAGAGACTTTTGGATAGGTACATGGAGCTTAGAAAAATAGAGGGCTTTGGGTAAGCCTAGTAATTTCTAAGGTAGAGACATGTTCGGCACAACTTTGTGGGCCAAAGGGCCTGTATTGTGCTGTAATCAACATTTTGAGCTGAAATCCTTCATCAGGACGCGAAAGGAAGGGTCCCAGCCTGAAAAGTCGACTGTTTACTTATTAACCTTGTACTCAGCCTTCAGGTTTGACCTTCCAAAGTGAATCACTTTGCACTTTTACAGATTGAACACCATCTAGCACTCCTCTGCATCCTGTCAATGTCGCATTGTAACCTCCACCACTCCACCTATCTTCATGTCATCTGCAAACCTAATAACAGACCCTTCTACTTCCTTGTGCAAGCTACATTACCATCAACTATTGCCAGGCACAGTTGTTTATGCATCCGATGGTTTTGGGCCAGGCAATTGAGTTCCTGCACAGCCTTAGAGCATCTCACCCATGGCAGAGCAAGGTAACTGCCAGGAGATTACTTGTAAATTCACTTGGACCTACTCCAGAATTACATTAAAGGGAAAATTTTACTTGGCTTCTCGCTTTTGACCAACTTGTGCAGGAGCTCTTTTCAAATCCAGAATACCAAAGGCTCGAGCTCAGAGCCACAGTCAACCTGATGGCATAAGCATCAATTTCTCCAACTTCCAGTCATTTTTCTCCTCCCCCTTGCCTCTTCAATTCGCCAATCTGGACTCTTACCTCTTCACAGCTGCCTATCACCTACCTCTGGTGCCTCTTTTCCTTCCCTTTCTCCCATGGTTCATTCTCCTATCCACTCAGATTCCCCCTTCTCCAATCCTTTGCCTTTTCAACCTATGAGCTCTCAGCTTCTTACTTCATCCCTGAAAAATCTGCAGATTTTCTCTTGTTTGTAACTGTTTTTGAGTCTGGTGGTCCTGGCATGCATGCATTGGAGCCTCCTCCATGATAGGAGTGGGACAAACAGTCCATGAGCAGGGTGGGTGGGATCCTTCATGATGTTACTGGCCCTTTTCCAACACACTTCTATGTTTTTGTCCTTGATGGTGGTCTGGCCATCAAGGACATATATACATTGTAAAGCCTTCCTGTCTGCTGCAGTGCAGTTTCTGTACATGCAACGATGCAGCTTTCACGATGCTCTTTACTGCATATCTGTGGAATGACCTGAGTATGGATGTGCAACGTCCAGCTCTCCTCAGAAAGTAGAGATGTTGGTGAGTTTTCTTGATTGGGTAGGACGTGTTCTTACGGTCTTCCTCCCCATCACCCAATGTGGTGCACCTTTCTCCAGCCACTCCTGCATGTCTGGGTAACAGCATGCCACTGTCCTGTAGTAGCTAAGAAATGATCCACCACCCTCTAGATTCCCAGCTCAAAAGCTATTTTGTATTGTTTTTACATGCGCAGAAAATGAGGGTCAAAGACCAACTCTTGACACACTAAGTTAAAAGCATTTCCTGAGGGAGAGGCACCTGCAACTTACATTGTCATGTGTTGGAAGATGATTTGTCATATGACAGGAATGTTGCAATCTTGAGAGCTAGGTTGAAAAATGCCGCCTTCACAACTGCTGCAGGTGTTGAGTGAATTGGAACGAGATAGAAGTTACAATCCATGGTATGGTGTTGCCTGAGGATATCACAAGTCATGCCTCAACTGTTTTCTGGAATCACGGAGTGAATACCTTAGTCCACTAGCAAACCTCTGGCTCTGATTATTCCCTGTGTTTATCCTCCCAACACAAAACTCTATAATCTGTAGTTCCAACAGTACACTGCCTTAACCTGCCAAGCTACTGGCAGACCTTAACATATCAGCCAGACATCTTACATACCCAAGGACATGGCAGCTAACTAGTCTTCATTGGAGAGCAGTACAGTGGGACCAGTGCCCTCCCTGTCTCTCCTGAGGGACACTGGATTATAATGGAGATGATTCCCCCCCTTACACCCGTTATTGGCCTTTTTCTCCAGGAAATCTCCCCTCTACTGCAGACGACAGAGTTTAAAATGATGACAGCATTCCCCAATAATGTGTAGTTATGAAATAAACATTAGGAAATTCAGCCACTGAAGTCTTAAATAATTTACCTAGGTGGAAATGTTAATGTATCAAAATTTCCAAAGCAAAATATTGCTCGAGTTCTATTTCAAAATCAGTTGATGTATTTAAATAGTGGCATAAACCTGATTCAATGGGTTGTATATCGTGATACTTAGTAAAGAAAAATCCAGCTATCCTTGAGTTGGCTTACTTGACTTGATGCAAGTTTTCAGCCCAAAATGTCGAGAGTTGCTTTCCTCCCGCAGATGCTACTTGACAAGTTGAGTTCGTCCAGCAGATTCTCCAGATTCCAGCGTCTGCCATCTCTGGTTCTCCGTACATCCACTTTGAAGGTGCTTACTGTTCCTTGAGCTGATATGTTGGTGGGATGAGGTGGCAGTTAAGAGTCAACCATGATGGTGGTGGTCTGGCATTGTGCAAAGGGCAGTCTGGTGGCAGAGTTCCTTCTGAAACATCGGCCTTACTCTTTCAGGTTCCAGATTTATCTGGGATGGCATGGTAGTGTAGCGGCTAGCATAATGCTTACAGGCCAGCAACCAGAGTTAAATTCCCACCGCTGTCTGTTAGGAGTTTACATTCTGTGACCATGTGGGTTTTCTCCAGAAGCTCCAGTTTCCTCCCTCATTCCAAAGATGCACGGTTTAGCAGGTTAATTGGTCACAGGGTGCAATTGGGCAGTGTGGGCTCATTGGGCTGGAAGGGCCTGTTACCATGCTGTATCTAAATAACAAAGAAAAAATAAATCTCAGAAGTCCCTGGGTCCCTGGCAACAGTATGTAAACTGAAATTGCCCCTAAATGTAAAATCTTTAATCCCAACAGCCCTTGGGGACTGCCTTGTAAAGAGCATACTTGGCAAGATTGGCGTAAGCAATACGAGTTATCGCCAGCAAGTGACACCTATTGCGCACACTCCATCTCATCTCCTTCCTCCTGGTTCCATCCACCCACTAAACACACAGGTGCAGCAAAGGTAGTGCTTTGTGTTCCTGCTTATCCCTCTCCTCTCTGATCCCCTCCCCTCACCTCACTCAGTCTGTGGTGGTTGTTCTCTCTTGTTTATTTTTATTTTTTCATTTAGAGGTACAGAGTCAAACAGTCTTTTCCGACCCATCAGCCCACCTATTTAATATTAGTCTAATCACAGGACTAATTAGCCTAATTACAATGACCAATGAGCCTACTAATCAATACATCTTTGGACTGTAGGAGGAATTCAGAGCACTGAAAGAACCCCATGTGGTCACAGGTTGAAGATACAGATTTCTCATAGGTGGCACTTGTATTGAACTTGGGACTGCAGATCACCCTGAGCTGTAATTGTTACACTACTGTGGTGTCCCCATCCATCATTCACTGCTTCTGTCTCACAGCTCCAGCCCTCTTCTCTACCTGGCGTTTCTGTGGTTGGAAAAGACTTTTGGGCCAGTTGCCCTGTTTCTGTGGTTGAATGAGACTATTTGGGCCAGTGGCACTGTTTCTGTGGTTGGATTAGAATATTTGGGTCAATGGGCCCTATTTCTGTCTTTTGATTAGACTGTTTGGGCCAGTTTCCCTGTTTCTGGTCTTGGATTGGACTAGTTGGGCCAGTGGGCTCTGATTATGTGGTTGGATTAGTTTATTTGGGCCAGTTGTCCTGTTTCTATGGTTGGTAGAGGCTATTTGGGCCAATGGGCCCTGTCTCTGCTGTTTGATTAGACTGTTTGGACCACTGTATTTGCGATTGGATGAGACTATTTGGGCCAGTAGCCCTGTTTCTGTGGTTGGAATCAGATTCAAGTTTATCACCGGCACGTGACATGAAATTTGTTAACTTAGCAGCAGCAGCAGTTCAATGCAATACCTAATTTAGCAGAGAGAGAAATTAATAATAATAAATTAAATTAAACATAATAAATAATCAAATAAATCAATTACGTATATCGAATAGATTTTTTTAAATGTACAAAAGCAGAAGTACTGTTTTTTTTTTAAAAAGTGAGGTAGTGTCCAAAGCTTCAATGTCCATTTAAGAATCGGTTGGCAGAGGGGAAGAAGCTGTTTCTGAATCGCTGAGTGTGTGCCTTCAGGCTTCTGTACCTCCTACCTGATGGTAACAGTGAGAAAAGGGCATGCCTTGGGTTCTGGAGGTCCTTAATAATGGATGCTGCCTTTCTGAGACACTGCTCCCTAAAGATATCCTGGGTATTTTGTAGGCTAGTGCCCAAGATGGAGCTGACAAGATTTACAACCTCGTGCAGCTTCTTTCAGTCCTGTGCAGTAGCCCCTCCATACCAGAGAGTAATGCAGCCTGTCAGAATGCTCTCCACAATACAACTATAGAAGTTTTTGAGTGTATTTGTTGACATGCCAAATCTCTTCAATTTCTTAATAAAGTACAGCCACTGTCTTGCCTTAGAAACATAGAAAACCTACAGCGCAATACAAAGCTGTGCTGAACATGTTGCTGCCTTAGAACTACCTAGGCTTTACCCATAACCCTCTTTTTCTAAGCTCCATGTAGCCATCCAGGAGTCTCTTAAAAGACCCTATCATTTCCGCCTTCACCATCATCGCCGGCAGCCCATTTCACGCACTCACCAATCTCTGCGTAAAAAAACTTACCCCGATATCTCCTGTGTACCTTAAAACTATACCCTCTCATGCTAGCAATTTCAGCCCTGGCGAAAAGCCTCAGACAATCCACATGACCAATGCCTCTCATGATCTTGTACACCTCTATCAGGTCACCTCTCATCATCCATCGTTCCAAGGAGAAAAGGCCGAGTTCACTCAACCTATTCTCATAAGGCATGCTCCCCAATCCAGGCAACATCCCTGTAAATCTTCTCTGCACCCTTTCTATGATTTCCTCGTTCTTCCCATAGTGGGGCAACAAGAACTGAGCACAGTACCCATGTGGGGTCTGACCAGGGTCCTATATAGCTGCAACATTACCTCTCAACTCTTAAACTCAATCCCACGATTGATGAAGGCCAATGCACTGTATGCCTTCTTAACCACACAGTCAACCTGCGTAGCTGCTTTGAGTGTCCTATGGACTCGGACCCCAAGATCCCTCTGATCCTCCATACTGCCAAGAGTCTTACCATTAATACTATATTCTGCCATCATATTTGACCTACCAAAATGAACCACCTCACACTTATCTGGGTTGAACTCCATCTGCCACTTCTCAGCCCAGTTTTGCATCCTATCAATGTTCCATTGTAACCTCTGACATCCCTCCACACTATCCACAACACCCCCAACCTTTGTGTCATCATCAAATTTACTAACCCATCCCTCCACTTCCTCATCCAGGTCATTTATAAAAATCACAAAGAGTAGGGGTCCCAGAACAGATCCCTGAGGCACACCACTGGTCACCGGCCCCCATGCAGACTATGACCCGTCTACAACCACTCTTTGCCTGCTGTGGGCAAGCCAGTTCTGGATCCACAAAGCAATGTCCCCTTGGATCCCATGCCTCCTTACTTTCTCAATAAGCCTTGCATGGGGTACCTTCTTTATGATTACATAACTGGGCTGAGAAGTGGCAGATGGTGTTCAACCCAGATAAGTGTGAGCTGGTTCATTTTGGTAGGTCAAATATGATGGCAGAATATAGCATTAATGATAAGACTCTTGGCAGTGTGGAGGATCAGAGGGATCTTGGGGTCCAAGTCCATAGGACACTCAAAGCCGCTACGCAGGTTGACTGTGTGGTTAAGAAGGCATACAGTGCATTGGTGTTCATCAATCGTGGGATTGAGTTTAAGAGCTGAGAGGTAATGTTGCAGCTATAGTTTCAGTCGAAGCAAGCAGCCTAGAAGGAGTGAAGAAATCGGGTAGAAAAAGTCTTTTTTTTAAACACTGCTCGGGGAGAAGGGTCTGCACTGCGCAGGCGCGTGCCGTAGCGCGCCAAAGGTTTGAAAAGCAGACCATCATATACAGCGGCCATCGTCGGAGTGGACTGAGTCAGAGTGGGACGGCTTTGGTTCAACAGGCAGAGGCCAGGGTAGGTTCCGGTAAGTTTTTTGTTCAGATTGTTTAGTGCAGTGAGAATGCCAGGCAGAGTGTTGGAATGCTCCTCTTGCAGGATGTGGGAAGTCAGGGAGCCCTCCGGTGACCAGTGGTGTGCCTCAGAGATCTGTTCTGGGACCCCTACTCTTTGCGATTTTTATAAATGACCTGGATGAGGAAGTGGAGGGATGGGTTAGTAAATTTGATGATGACACAAAGGTTGGGGGTGTTGTGGATAGTGTGGAGGGATGTCAGAGGTTACAATGGAACATTGATAGGATGCAAAACTGGGCTGAGAAGTGGCAGATGGAGTTCAACCCAGATAAGTGTGAGGTGGTTCATTTTGGTAGGTCAAATATGATGGCAGAATATAGTATTAATGGTAAGACTCTTGGCAGTGTGGAGGATCAGAGGGATCTTGGGGTCCGAGTCCATAGGACACTCAAAGCAGCTGCAGCTCCCGACAAACCGCGTTAGGGAACTGGAGCAGGAGCCGGATGACCTGCGGATCATTCAGGAAAATGAGATTATATATAGTAGCTACAGGGAGGTAGTTATGCCAAAGGAGCAGAGGACAGGAAATTGGGTCACTGTCAGGTGAGGAAAGAGGAAAGGGCAGGCAGAGCAGGGTTCCCCTGTGGCCATTCCCCTCAACAACAAGTATACCGCATTGGATACTGTTGGGGGGCGGTGGGATGACTTACCTGGGACTAGCTGCAGTAGCCGGATCTCTGGCACTGAGTCTGGCTCTGCAGTGCAGAAGGGAGGGGGGAAAAGAGGAGAGCGGTAGTGATAGGGGACTCGATAGTTAGAGGTGCAGATAGAAGGTTCTGTGGTCGTGACAGAGAATCCAGGATGGTTTGTTGCCTCCCAGGTGCCAGGGTCAAGGATGTCTCTGATCGATTGCATGACATTCTGAAGTGGGAGGGTGACCAGCCAGATGTCGTGGTGCACATCGGTACCAATGACATAGCAAGGAAGAGTGAGGAGGTCCTGGACAGTGAGTATAGAGAGCTTGGTAGGAAGTTGAAAAGCGGGACCTTGAGGATGGTAATCTCAGGATTGCTACCTGTGCTAGGTGCCAGTGAGGGTAGGAATAGGATGCTCTGGAGGAGGAACAAGTGGCTGAGGAACTGGTGTAGGGGGCAGGGTTTCAGATTTCAGGATCATTGGGACATCTTCTGGGGCAGGTGGGACCTGTACAAGAGAGACAGGTTACACTTGAACCACAGGGGGACCAATATCCTTTCAGGGAGGTTTGTTAATGCTATTGGGGAGGCTTTAAACTAGATTTGCAGGGGGATGGGAACCAGAGTGCCAGAGCTGACAGTGTGGCTGGGGTGAAAATAAATGATGTTGAAAGTTTAAGCAAATCCGCTGATAGAAAGGTTGTGAGTGGTGGTAAAAATCTTCTAAGGTGTATATATTTCAATGCTAGGAGTATTGCGGGGAGGGCAGATGAGTTGAGGGCGTGGATTGACACGTGGAATTATGATGTTGTAGCAATTAGTGAAACTTGGCTCCAGGAGGGGCAGGACTGGCAGCTCAATATTCCAGGGTTCCGATGTTTCAGATGTGATCGAGGCAGAGGAGTGAAAGGTGGGGGAGTAGCATTGCTTGTTAGGGAAAATATTACAGCAGTGCTCAGGCAGGACAGACGAGAGGGCTTGTCTACTGAGTCCTTATGGGTGGAGCTGAGAAACAGGAAAGGTATGGCCACATTGGTGGGATTGTATTACAGACCACCCAATAGTCAACGAGACTTGGAAGAGCAAATCTGCAGAGAGATAGCAGGCAACTGCAGGAAACATAAAGTTGTGGTGGTAGGGGATTTAATTTTCCATACATTGATTGGGACTCCCATACTGTTAGGGGTCTAGATGATTTAGAGTTTGTAAAATGTGTTCAGGAAAGTTTTCTAAATCAATATATAGAGGGACCAACTAGAGGGGATGCAATATTGGATCTCCTGTTAGGAAACGAATTAGGGCAAGTGACAGAAGTCTGTGTAGGGGAGCACTTTGGTTCCAGTGATCATAACACCATTAGTTTCAATTTGATCATGGACAAGGATAGATCTGGTCCTAGGGTTGAGGTTCTGAACTGGAAGAAGGCCAAATTTGAAGAAATGAGAAAGGATCTAAAAAGCCTGGATTGGGACAGGTTGTTCTCTGGCAAAGATGTGATTGGTAGGTGGGAAGCCTTCAAAGGGGAAATTTTGAGAGTGCAGAGTTTGTACGTTCCTGTCAGGATTAAAGGAAAATTGAATAGGAATAAGGAACCTTGGTTCTCAAGGGATATTGCAACTCTGATAAAGAAGAAGAGGGAGTTGTATGAAATGTATAGGAAACAGGGGGTAAATCAGGTGCTTGAGGAGTATAAGAAGTGCAAGAAAATACTTAAGAAAGAAATCAGGAGGGCTAAAAGAATACATGAGGTTGCCTTGGCAGTCAAAGTGAAGGATAATCCAAAGAGCTTTTACAAGTATATTAAGAGCAAAAGGATTGTGAGGGATAAAATTGGTCCTCTTGAAGATCAGAGTGGTCGGCTTTGTGCGGAACCAAAGGAAATGGGGGAGATCTTAAATAGGTTTTTTGCGTCTGTATTTACTAAGGAAGCTGGCATGAAATCTATGGAATTGAGGGAATCAAGTAGTGAGACCATGGAAACTGTACAGATTGAAAAGGAGGAGGTGCTTGCTGTCTTGAGGAAAATTAAAGTGGATAAATCCCCGGGACCTGACAGAGTGTTCCCTCGGACCTTGAAGGAGACTAGTGTTGAAATTGCGGGGGCCCTGGCAAAAAATATTTAAAATGTCGCTGTCTACGTGTGAAGTGCCGGAGGATTGGAGAGTGGCTCATGTTGTTCCGTTGTTTAAAAAAGGATCGAAAAGTAATCCGGGAAATTATAGGCCGGTGAGTTTAACGTCAGTAGTAGGTAAGTTATTGGAGGGAGTACTAAGAGACAGAATCTACAAGCATTTGGATAGACAGGGGCTTATTAGGGAGAGTCAACATGGCTTTGTGCGTGGTAGGTCATGTTTGACCAATCTGTTGGAGTTTTTCGAGGAGGTTACCAGGAAAGTGGATGAAGGGAAGGCAGTGGATATTGTCTATATGGACTTCAGTAAGACCTTTGACAAGGTCCCGCATGGGAGGTTAGTTAGGAAAATTCAGTCGCTAGGTATACATGGAGAGGTGGTAAATTGGATTAGACATTGGCTCGATGGAAGAAGCCAGAGAGTGGTGGTAGAGAATTGCTTCTCTGAGTGGAGGCCTGTGACTAGTGGTGTGCCACAGGGATCAGTGCTGGGTCCATTGTTATTTGTCATCTATATTAATGATCTGGATGATAATGTGGTAAATTGGATCAGCAAATTTGCTGATGATACAAAGATTGGAGGTGTAGTAGACAGTAAGGAAGGTTTTCAGAGCCTGCAGAGGGACTTGGACCAGCTGGAAAAATGGGCTGAAAGATGGCAGATGGAGTTTAATACTGACAAGTGTGAAGTATTGCACGTTGGAAGGACAAACCAACGTAGAACATACAGGGTTAATGGTAAGGCACTGAGGAGTGCAGTGGAACAGAGGGATCTGGGAATACAGATACAAAATTCCCTAAAAGTGTCGTCACAGGTAGATAGGGTCGTAAAGAGAGCTTTTGGTACATTGGCCTTTATTAATCAAAGTATTGAGTATAAGAGCTGGAATGTTATGATGAGGTTGTATAAGGCATTGGTGAGGCCGAATCTGGAGTATTGTGTTCAGTTTTGGTCACCAAATTACAGGAAGGATATAAATAAGGTTGAAAGAGTGCAGAGAAGGTTTACAAGGATGTTGCCGGGACTTGAGAAACTCAGTTACAGAGAAAGGTTGAATAGGTTAGGACTTTATTCCCTGGAGCGTAGAAGAATGAGGGGAGATTTGATAGAGGTAGATAAAATTATGATGGGTATAGATAGAGTGAATGCAAGCAGGCTTTTTCCACTGAGGCAAGGGGAGAAAAAAACCAGAGGACATGGGTTAAGGGTGAGGGGGGGAAAAGTTTAAAGGGAACATTAGTGGGGGCTTCTTCACACAGAGAGTGGTGGGAGTATGGAATGAGCTGCCAGACGAGGTGGTAAATGCGGGTTCTTTTTTAATATTTAAGAATAAATTGGACAGATACATGGATGGGGGTGGTGTATGGAGGGATATGGTCCGTGTGCAGGTCAGTGGGACTAGGCAGAAAATGGTTCGGCACAGCCAAGAAGGGCCAAAGGGCCTGTTTCTGTGCTGTAGTTTCTATGGTTCTATATAGGACCCTGGTCAGACCCCACTTGGGTACTGTACTCAATTCTGGTTGCCTCACTCTATGAAGAACGTGGAAATCATAGAAAGGGTGCAAAGAAGATTTACAAGGATGTTGCCTGTATTGGGGAGCATGTCTTATGAGAATAGGTTGAGTGAACTCGGCTTTTTCTCCTTGGAGCGACGGAGGATGAGAGGTGACCTGATAGAGGTGTACAAGATGATGAGAGGCATTGATTGTGTGGATAGTCAGAGACTTTTCCCCAAGGCTGAATTGGCTAGCATGAGAGGGCATAGTTTAAGGTGCTTGAAAGTAGGTCCAGAGGAGATGTCAGGGGTAAGTTTTTTACACAGAGAGTGGTGAGTACATGGAATGGGCTACCGTCGGCAGAAACGATAGGGTTTTTAAGAGACTCCTGGATGGCTACTTGGAGATTAGAAAAATAGAGGGCTATGGGTAAAGCCTAGGTAGTTCTAAGGTAGGGACATGTTCGGCACAGCATTGTGGGTTGAAGGGCCTGTATTGTCCTGTATGTTTTCTATGTTGCTATCAATATGTTGGGACCAGGTTAGATCCTCAGAGATCTTGATGCCCAGGAAATTGAAGCTGCTCACTCTCTCCACTTCTGATCCCTCTATGAGGATTGGTATGTCTTCCTTCATCTTACCCTTCCTGAAGTCCACAATCAGCTCTTTCGTCCTACTGACATTGGGTGCCAGGTTGTTGCTGCAGGACCATTCCAGTAGTTGGCATATCTCAGTCCTGTACGCCTTCTCGTCACCACCTGAGATTCTACCAACAATGGTTGTATCATCAGCAAATTTATAGGTAGTATTTGAGCTATTCCTAGCCACACAGTCATATGTATACAGAGAGAAGAGCAGTGGGTTAAGCACACACCCCTGAGGTGTGCCCATGATATGATTGTCAGCGAAGAGGATACGTTATCACCAATCCTCACAGACTGTGGTCTTCCAGTGAGGAAGTTGAGGATCCAATTGCAGAGGGATGTACAGAGGCCCAGGTTCTGTAACTCCTCAATCAGGATTGTGGGAAGGTTGGTATTAAATGCTGAGCTATAGTCGATGAACAGCATCCTGACGTAGGTGTTTGTATTGTCCAGGTGGTCTAAAGCTGGTGTGGAGAGCCATGGATATTGTGTCTGCCATTGACCTATTGTAGTGATAGGCAAATTGCAATGGGTCCAGGTCCTTGCTGAGGCGGGAGTTCAGTCTAGTTATGACCAACCTCTCAAAGCATTTCAGCACTGTTGATGTGGGTGCTACCGGGCGATAGTCATTAAGGCCACTCACATTATTCTTCTTTGGCACTGGTATAATTGTTGCCTTTTTGGAGCAAGTGGGAACTCCTGCCCGGAGCAGTGAGAGGTTGAAAATGTCCTTGAATACTCCCGCTAGTTGGTTGGCACAGGTTTTCAAAGTCTTACCAGGTACTCCATTGGGACCTTCTTCCTTACAAGGGTTCACTCTCTTTAAAGACAGTCTAACATCGGCCTCTGAGACAGAGATCACAGGGTCATCAGGTGCAGCAGGGATCTTCACAGCTGTAATTGTGTTCTCCCTTTCAAAGCGTGCCTAGAAGGCATGGAGTTCATCTGGTAGTGAAGCATCGCTGCCATTCACACTATTGGATTTCGCTTTGTAGGAAGTAATGTCTTGCAGACCCTGCCAGAGTTGTCATACATCCAATGTCGCCTCCAACCTCATTCGAAATTGTCTCTTCACCCTTGAAATAGCCCTTCTCAAATCATACCTGGTTTTCTGGTACAGGCCTGGCTTGCCAGACTTGAATGCCACAGATCTAGTCTTCAGCAGATGATGTACGTCCTGGTTCACCCATGGCTTTTGGTTTGGGAATGTACAGCAAGTCTTTGTGGGCACACACTTATCCACACAGGTTTTAATGAAGTCATTAACAACTGCAGCATACTCATCCAGATTCAAAGATGAATCCCTGAATACAATCCAGTCCACCAATTCAAAGAGTCCTGTAGGAGCTCCTGTGCTTCCCTTGTCCAAACCTTCTTGGTCCTCACTGCTGGTGCTGCAGTCTTCAGTCTCTGCCTATACTCAGGGAGTAGAAGTACAGCCAGGTGATCAGACTTCCCGAAATGAGGGCATGGAATAGCACGGTAGGCATTCCTGATGGTGGTGTAACAATGGTCCAGTGTGTGGTTTCCTCTGGTATTGCAAGTGATACTAATTGCTTAGTGATTTTTTCAGACTGGCCTTGTTAAAATCCCCCAAAATGATGATGAAGGCATTAGAGTTCACTGTTTCGTGCATGTTGATCCCATTAGAAACAGAAACATAGAAAACTTACAGCACAATACAGGCCCTTCGGCCCACAAAGTTGTGCCGAACATGTTCCTACCTTAGAAATTATTAGGCTTCCCCATAGCCCCTATTTTTCTAAGCTCCATGTACCTATCCAAAAGTCTCTTAAAAGACCCTATCGTATCCGCCTCCACCACCATTGTCAGCAGCCCATTCCACGCACTCACCACTCTGAGTAAAAAACTTACCCCTGACATCTCCTCTGTACCTACTCCCCAGCACCTTAAACCTGTGTCCTCTTGTGGCAACCATTTCAGCCCTGGGAAAAAGCCTCTGACTATCCACACCATCAGTGCCTCTCATCATCTTATATGAGGGGTGATTGATAAGTTCGTGGCCTAAGGTAGAAGGAGTCAATTTTAGAAAACCTAGCACATTTATTTTTCCTACATTTACACACTTAGTCCAGCGGTCATGGAGCATACAGATCCCTTCTTTGTAGAAGTCGGCGTGTTGGACTTCCAGAAATGATCCACAGCAGGGGTGATTGATAAGTTCGTGGCCTGAAGTAGAGGAGGAGAAACTTCAAACCTTCTGCATTTTCACTCAAAGAGTTGAACTGCACGTGCATGTAACGAGAGCTGTATAACTCATCTAATTCTACCTTAGGCCATGAACTTATCAATCACCCCTCGTACACCTCTATCAGGTCACCTCTCATCCTCCGTCGCTCCAAGGAGAAAAGGCCGAGTTCACTCAACCTGTTCTCATAAGGCATGCTCCCAATCCAGGCAACATCCTTGTAAATCTCCTCTGCACCCTTTCTATGGCTTCCACATCCTTCCTGTAGTGTTTTTTTTAGCGTGTCGCACCAGACAGTCAGCCATTCTTGTCTGGCGCGTGTTGTCAGGATTGGTCTCCTTTCCGATTAACCGGGTCACGATATGAATGTTCCTGACTCGACCCTTGTTTTTTATGAGGCCAAGTGGCTAGCTCGACACTCAACCCAGCACAGATGGAAAGCGTGCTTGGGGGGTGGCCCAACTTAGATTCGAACTCGGGAGCCTTCGCTCCGGAGTCCGGCGCTGATGCCATTGCGCCACCAGCTGGCCCTTCCTGTAGTGAGGTGACCAGAACTGAGCACAGTACTCCTAGTGGGGTCTGACCAGGGTCCTATATAACTGTAAATTTACCTCAGTTCCATTCCACGATTGATGAAGGCCAATACACCATATGCCTTCTTAACCACAGTCAACCTGCACAGCTGCTTTGAGCATCCTATGGACTCGGACCCCAAGATCTCTGATCCTCCACATTGCCAAGAGTCTTACCATTAGTACTATACTCTGCCATCATATTTGACCTACCAAAATGAACCACCTCATACTTATCCAGCTTGAACTCCATCTGCCACTTCTCAACCCAGCTTTGCATCCTATCAATGTCCCGCTGTAACCTCTGACAGCCCTCCACACTATCCACAACACCCCCAACCTTTGTGTCATCAGCAAAATTACTGACCCATCCCTCCACTTCCTCATCCAGGTCATTTATAAAAATCACAAAGAGTAAGGGTCCCAGAACACATCCCTGAGGCACACCACTGGTCACCGGCCTTCATGCAGAATATGACCCATCTACAACCACTCTTTGCCTTCTGTGTGCAAGCCAGTTCTGGATCCACAAAGCAATGTCCCCTTGGATCCCATGCCTCCTTACTTTCTCAATAAGCCTTGCATTGGGTACCTTGTCAAATGCCTTGCTGAAATCCATATACACTACATCTACTGCTCTTCCTTCATCAATGTGTTTAGTCACATCCTCAAAAAATTCGATCGGGCTCGAAAGGCACGACCTGCCCTTGACAAAGCCATGCTGACTATTCCTAATCATATTATACCTCTCCAAATGTTCATTAATCTCAGGATCTTCTCCATCAACTTACCAACCACTGAAGTAAGATTCACTGGTCTATAATTTCCTGGGCTATCTCTACTCCCTTTCTTGAAAAAAGGAACAACATCCGCAACCCTCCAATCCTCCGGAACCTCTCCCATCCCCATTGATGATGCAGAGGTCATCGCCAGAGGCTCAGTAATCTCCTCCCTCACATCCCACAGTAGCCTGGGGTATATCTCATCTGGTCCCACTGACTTATCCAACTTGATGCTATCGAAAAGCTCCAGTACATCCTCTTTCTTAATATCTATATGCTCAAGCTTTTCAGTCTGCTGCAAGTCATCACTACAATCACCAAGATCCTTTTCCATAGTGAATACTGAAGTAAAGTTATCATTAAGTACCTCTGCTCTTTCCTTCGGTTCCATACACACTTTCCCACTGTCACACTTGATAGGTCCTATTCTTTACGTCTTATCCTCTTGCTCTTCACATACTTATAGAATGCCTTGGGGTTTTCCTTAATCCTGCCTGTCAAGGCCTTCTCATGGCCCCGACTGGCTCTCCTAATATCCTCCTTAAGCTCCTTCCTGTTAGCCTTATAATCTTCTAGATCCCTAACATTACCTAACTCTCTGAACCTTTTGTAAGCTTTTCTTTCCTTCTTGACTAGATTTATTACAGCCTTTGTACACCACGGTTCCTGTACCCTACCATAACTTCCCTGTCTCATTGGAATGTACCTATGCAGAACTCCACACAAATATCCCTTGAACATTTGCCACATTTCTTCCGTACTTTTCCCTGAGAACATCTGTTCCCAATTTAAGCTTCTAATTTCCTGCCTGATAGCCTCATAATTCCCTTTACTCCAATTAAATGCTTTTCTAATTTGTCTGTTCCTGTCTCTCTCCAATGCTATTGTAAAGGAGATAGAATTATGATCACTATCTGCAAAATGCTCTCCCACTGAGAGATCTGACACCTGACCAGGTTCATTTCCCAATACCATATCATGTACAGTCTCTCATCTACATATTGTGTCAAGAAACCTTTCTGAACACACCTAACAAACTCCACCCCATCTAAACCCCTTGCTCTAGGGAGATGCCAATTGATATTTGGGAAATTAAAATCTCCCATCGTGACAAGTCTGTTATTATTACACATTGCCAGGATCTGTTTCCCTATCTGCTCCTCGATATCACTGTTACTATTGGGCGGCCTATAAAAAACACCCAGTAAAGTTATTGACCTCTTTCTGTTTCTAACCTCCACCCACAGAGACTCTGTAGACAATCCCTCCATGGCGACCACGTTTTCTGCAGCCGTTACACTATCTCTGATCAACAGTGCTACGCCCCCACCTCTTTTGCCTCCCTCCCTGTCCTTTCTGAAACATCTAAAACCTGGCACTTTAAGTAACCAGTCCTGTCCCTGAGCTATCCAAGTCTCTGTAATGGCCACAACATCATAGCTCCAAGTACTGATCCATTGCTCAGATCATCTAAAGCCTGCTTGACATTGGCCTGAGGTGGAATGTAAACTGCTACCAGAATGACCCCAGAGAACTCCCGTGGTAGGTAAAAAGGACAATATTTACTGCTAGATATTCCAGATCTGGTGAGCAGAACTGGGACAGCACTGATATATTTGTGAACCAAGAAGAACTGATCATGACATATACTCCTCCACCTCCGCCTTTGAGAGACTATAGATTTACCCTGACGGTGTATAGTAAACCCATCGATCTGAATCGCTGCATCTGGTACGGAGGAGGTTAACCAGGATTCTGTAAAACAAAGGACACACGCGGTCCTAATGTCCCTCTGATTCAGCACCCTGGCTCTGAGATCATCGATTTTATTCACCAGAGACTGCACATTCGCCACCAAGATCGACGGTATAGGGACTATTTGGACCAGTGGCCCTCTTTGTGTGGTTTGTTGAGATTATTTGGGTCAGTGGGCCCTGTTTCTGTATTTGGTTGGACTATTTGGAGCAGTGGCCCTGTTTTTGTGTCGGGAATAGACTATATATGCCAGTGGCCCTGTTTTTGTGGTTTGTAGAGACTATTTGTGTGAGTGGCCCTGTTTCTGTGTTAGGATTAGACTATTTGGGACACAGTGGAACAGCATTTTGTGGAGGGTTTTAAAGTGTGCTGCTTGTAAAATGAGGCTGAATTCCACCACTGTCTGTAAGGTGTTTGTATGTTCTCTTCGTGACCACGCGGGTTTCCACTGGGTGCTCTGATTTCCTCCCACATTGCAAGGACGTGGGTTAGTTGGTTAGTTGGACGAAACCAGGCTCAATGTACTAGCAGGGCCTGTTAGTGCTGTATCTCTCAAGTCCAAAATTCTGAACAGCGCCATCAGTTGTGTGTTCTTCCTGTGACTGTGTGAGTTTTCTTCAGACACCTCGTCTCCTTCCACATTCAAAGCCTGTGCAGGATATGGTTACTGAGCTGTCGGACGCTTTGTTGGTGCCAGAAGCATGGCAATATCTGTGGGCTGCCCCTGCACATCCTCAGACTGTGTCAGTCGTTGACATAAATGAGACTTTTCACCGTACGTTTCAATGTACATGTGACAAATAAAGCAATCAAATAAATCAGGAGGACACAGGTGTAAGGCAGAATTTTAATGGAGTTTTTTTTTGGGGGGGGTTGTTATTTTCACACATTGTCGGGATCTGGAAGACTGTCCCTGAGAGAGTGATACAGGCAAAGACTCTCACAACAAGGCATAGAAGGCTTTGGATTGAAAAGAACATTGAGCACTACAGCTCACAAACAGGTTCTTTGGCTCACAATTTCTGTGCTGAACATGTCTAATTGAGCTAATCCCATCATCCATATTCTCCAATTCCTGCATTGTCATGTATCTGTAAGAAATGTTGTCATGTCTGCTCCCCGACAGCCCAGGGAATGCATTCCAGGCAGTTTCCACTCTCTGAATAATTAAAGAAAATACCTACCCTGCAAGTATTCTTCATACTCCCCTTCTGACAAAGCTTTGCTCTTGAGTATCTCATCAGAACAAGAGAAAATCTGCAGATGCTGCAAATCCGAGCAACTCAGCAGGTCGGGCAGCATCTATGGAAGAGAGTACAGTTGGCGTTTCAGCCGAAACGCTTTGAGAGGACATCTTCTCCATAGGTGCTGCCTGACCTGGGCTGTTCCTCAAGCACTTTGAGTGTGTTGCTCTTGAGTATCTGATATTTCTATCTTTGGAGAAAAATTGACTGTATACCTTGTAAAAGCTTATGCCTTTCATAATTTTATAAACTGATCAAGTCTCCCAACCTTCTTAGGACATTGGAGCAGAATTAGGCCATTCAGCCCATTGGGTCATAGCTGATATATTATCCTTCTTAACCCCATTCTTCTGCCTTCTCCCTCCTCCCCTGTAACCTTTGACACCCTAACTAAATAAGGACCTATCAACCAACATACGTCAAAGTTGCTGGTGAACACAGCAGGCCAAGCAGCATCTATAGGAAGAGGTGCAGTCGACGTTTCAGGCCGAGACCCTTTAAATGTACCGAGCAAAATCACGTTGTTTCCGTAGTGTCTGCACAATGCTGCAAGTGCAGCTGGACCAGAGTTTTGTGCAACTGAAACATATTGTAATGTTGCATTTCCTGCATTCTGAGAGAACAGATTCATATAAAAGACACAGAATTCTCTCTCTGAAGGTTGATCATCACAGAGTCAGGTTTGGTTGGTTGAAAACATGACCCACCCGCACCCATGTTTTACCCTCTGGAAGACGAAGGGAAGAACAGAAAAATGAGCCAAAGAAATGTTAGTGTCGTTTTGATATGAGACTGCATTGCTGCCACCCTGAACCCAGAAGAATTTACTCTCTTGTGAAGATGGGTGATTCTTTAGAATTAAAGTCTTGCCTCTATTTTTGCATTTAGTTTATTTGGGGTGGAGCACGGCTTCAGAGAAAACAACCCAAGTTTGTCCAACCTCAGGACGCCAGTCCAGCCAGCATCCTGTCCACTCCTTTCTAAATGCTCCACACCATTCCTGTAAAGGGGCAACTGGATCTGAACATAGTACTCCAAATGAAGCTTAACCAAACTTTGGTAAATGGGGTAACCATAGAAAGGCTAACATGCACAGTGGCCTGAAGGGCCTCCTTCAGTATTACCCAATGATGCTATCAATGGCTGATATGGCATCCATTTAGAACAGAGATGAGGAGGAATTTCTTTAGCCAGAGGGTGGTGAATCTGTGGCATGCATTGCCACAGACAACTGTGGAGGCCAAGTCATTGGGTGTATTTAAAACAGAGGCAGATAAGTTCTGGATTAGTCAGGTTGTCAAACGTTATGGGGGGAATGGCTTTGAAAGGAATAATGCACAGGAGATGTTGTGGACATGAATGGGACACCCAAATGGTGTGTTACCTCCCAGGTACCAGGGTCAAGGACATCTTAGATCATAGCCACAACATTTTGGAGGGGGAGGGAGAGCAGCCAGATGTCTCGGTACAGATTGGTGCCAATGACATAGGAAGGAAAAGCAAAGAGGTCCTGAAGAGAGAATTTAGAGAGCAAAGTAGAAAACTCTCGGGTAGTAATTCCTGGATTGCTGCTTGTGCTATGCGCCAGTGAGGGTAGGAACAGGACAATTTGGCAGATAAATGTGTCGCTGAGAAACTGGTGCAGGAGACAGGGCTTCAGGTTCCTGGATCACTGGGATCTCTTCTGGGGGAGGTATGAACTGTACAAAAGGGACAGGTTGCATATGAACCCAAGGGAGACCAATATTCTTGCAGGCAGGGTTTGTCAATGCTGTTGAGGAGGGTTTAACCTAATTTCGCAGGGGATGGGAACCAGAGGGAAGGGACTCAGGATAGGACATATGGCAAAAAAGCAAAGACAACGTGCAGTCAGGCTGTCAGGAAGGGCAGCCAGCTGATAGGACAAAATTGCAGCCAGGAGGGTGAGAATCAGTGCATTAGGGATGCAAAATCAAAAAAGGGTAGCAAATACAGTACTCAAAGTGTTATATCTCAGTGCACAGAGTATAAGGAATAAGGTGCATGATCTTGTTGCACTATTACAGATTGCCAGGTATGATGTTGTGGACATCACTGAATCGTGGCTGACGGATGGTTGTAGTTGGGAGCTGAATGTCTGAGGTTCCACATTGTGTTAGAAGGTAGGCAGATGAGGTGGCATGGCTTTGCTTGTAAAGACAACAGTAGAGAGATGTGACCTTGGAGAAGGTTCAGAGGAGGTTCACAAGGATGATTACGGGAATGAAAGGGTTATCAAATGAGGAATGTTAGATGGCTCTGGGACTGTACTCGCTGGAATTCAGAAGGATGAGGGGGGATCTCATTGAAAGCTTTCAAATGTTGAAAGGCCTAGACCAGGGGTCGGCAACCTTTTTGCCTCTGTGGGCCGGATCGCGTATTAATGAGCAGACAGTGGGCCAGATAAATGCCATGAAAAACTTGAAATATGGGAATTATCCATTTAAGTACATCTGGTTATGTTTTGCCTCAAATTAATGAATAACGCATGCTAGAAAATCATTTGTGCTTAACCAAGGATGCCAACTAGTAATCAAAGAATTCAGTTTAGTTGCAATTTATTTCAATCAAGGCAACTTTGGAATCTATTAAAAGGACACAAAGAATCTTTAAACATAAAACGTATGAACATGATGCATTGATGGTGGTAAATGAAGTATAATAAAAAAGAAAATTTTAATGCAAACAGTCGATAAATCAATGTAAAACTTGATACTGTTTGTTGCTTGAAAGCTTCTCAATATTGGGTGTCAGACTTGTTGATGCCAAGAGCAAGACATTATCCAGATGGGCATCAGTCAATCTTGTTCTCAAATGGTTCTTGGTGTGCTTCATTTTTGAAAATAATTGCTCACACGGATAAGTGCTGCCAAACAATGATGCCATCTTTTTTTCATGGTCCACTAAGTTAGGATACTTCCCACTTGGATGAATATATTTTCTGTAGAAGTCAAGCACTGACACATCTTCAGAATGAAATTTCGATCTCAATATGTCGTCACACTGCATCTCAATCAATTCCATTTGAAAAATTACTGATGCAGTGTCCACTTCCACATCAAATGGAGTAGCAAACAGCTTGAACTCATTTGCATGCAAGCAAAAATCAACAAAACAAGATGAAAACTCTTTTCTCAATTCTTGGACATTTGTCTCATTTTCTAGGCAAATGAGACACACGGGTTTCCCAGCTTGCTCGATGAAGAAGTGATCCAGTGTCCAAGTGTCTTGGAAATTTCAGCGCTCAGTGTCTACCTTCCTGCGTTTTGCATTCACTGCCATTGCAATTGTTTTCTTCAGTTTTATTTCCAAACGAGTTATTCAACAAGTATCGTAGCACATGTAAATATCTGGATATTTAGCGTGGGTTTCTTGTTAAAACACAGTGATGCTGTTTCTGTTTACAAATTTAAATGATCCCATCTGAAAACCTGCGCGTGCACGGAGAGTATCTAAAACATAGTAATAAGGTAGTCTGCCTTCCCGTCATTGGTGTATACCAGTGTTTGGTTTGGAACAAAACAGAACCTGGGGCCAGTGCAACAAGACACCATGCATGTCCATCAGTGTGGTCACGTGAAACACTCAGAATAAGGAAAAACCGCTCGCGAGCGAGATAAGCGTAGTATCCCAATATTTGCTCGCGGGCCGGTCAAAATACTTTCGCGGGCCGTAGGTTGTCTACCCCTGGCCTAGACAGAGTAGATGTAGAAAGGATGTTTCCCATGGTGGGGGAGTCTAGGACAAGAGGGCACAGCTTCAGGATAGAGGGCTGTCCATTTAAAACAGAGATGCAGAGACATTCCTTTTGCCAGAGGGTGGTGAACTTGTGGAATTTATTACCACAGGCAGCTGTGGAAGCCAGGTCGTTGGGTGTATTTAAGACCATAAGATATAGGAGCAGAAGTAGGCCATTCAGCCCATCGAGTCTGCTCCGCCATTCAATCATGGGCTGATCCAATTCTTCCAGTCATCCCCACTCCCCTGCTTTCACCCCATACCCTTTGATGCCCTGGCTAATCAAGAACCTATCTATCTCTGCCTTAAATGCTCCAAATGACTTGGCCTCCACAGCCGCTCGTGGTAACAAATTCTACAGATTTACCACCCTCTGACTAAAGTAATTTCTCTGCATCTCTGTTCTAAATGGACATCCTTCAAACCTGAAGTCGTACCCTTTTGTCCCAGAATCCCCTTGCATGGGAAATAACTTTGCCATATCTAATCTGTTCAGGCCTTTTAACATTTGGAATGTTTCTATAAGATCCCCCCTCATTCTCCTGAACTCCAGGGAATACAGCCCAAGAGTTTCCAGACGTTCCTCATACAGTAACCCTCTCATTCCTGGAATCATTCTCGTGAATCCTCTCTGAACCCTCTCCAATGTCAGTATATCCTTTCTAAAATAAGGAGCCCAAAACTGCACACAATACTCCAAATGTGGCTTCACGAGTGCCTTATAAAGCCTCAACATCACATCCCTGCTCTTAATTTCCATACCTCTAGAAATGAATGCCAACATTGTATTCACCTTCTTCACCACCGACTCCACCTGGATGGTAACCTTGAGGGTATCCTGCACAAGGACTCCCAAGTCCCTTTGCATCTCTGTATTTTGAATTCTGTCCCCATCCAAATAATAGTCTGCCCGTTTATTTCTTCCACCAAAGTATATGACCATACACTTTCCAATATTGTATTTCATTTGCCATTTCTTTGCCCATTCTCCTAAACTACCTAAATCTCTCTGCAGGCTCTCTGTTTCCTTAACACTACCTGCTCCTCCACCTATCTTTGTATCATCGGCAAATTCAGCTACAAATTCCATTAATCCCACAGGCCAAATCATTGACATACATCGTAAAAAGCAGCGGTCTCAACACCGACACCTGTGGAACTCCACTGGTAACAGGCAGCCAGCCAGAATAGGATCCCTTTATTCCCATTCTCTGTTTTTGGCTGATCAGCCAATGCTCCACCCCTGTTAGTAACTCCCCTGTAATTCCATGGGCTTTTATCTTGCTAACCAGCCTCATGTGTGGCACCTTATCAAAGGCCTTCTGAAAATCCAAGTTCACCATGTCTACTGCATCTCCTTTGTCTACCCTGCTTGTAATTTCCTCAAAAAATTTCAATAGGTTAGTGGAACAGGATTTTCCTTTCAGGAAACCATGCTGGCTTTGGCCTATCTCGTCATGTGCCTCCAGGTGCTCCATAATCTCATCCCTAACAATCAATTCCAACAACTTCCCAACCAATGATGTTAGGCTAACAGGTCTATAGTTTCCTTTCTGCTGCCTCCCACCCTTCTTAAATAGCGGAGTAACATTTGCATTTTTCCAGTCATCCGGTACAATGCCAGAATCTATCGATTCTTGAAAGATCATCGTTAATGCCTCTGCAATCTCTCCAGTTACTTCCTTCAGAACCCGAGGGTGCATTCCATCAGGTCCAGGAGATTTACCCCTCTGACCATTAAGCTTCCTGAGCACCTTCTCAGTCGTAATTTTCACTGCAGATACTTCACTTCCCGACACTCTTGAATGTCTGGTATACTGCAGACGTCTTCCACTGTGAAGAGTGAGCTTGATAGGTTCTTTATTGGACACAGCATCAAAGGTTACGGGGAGAAGGCTGGGGAGTGGGACTGAGGAAGTGAAAAAGGATCAACCATGATTGTATTGCAGAGGAGACTCGATGGGCTAAATGGCCTAATTCTGTCCTATGTTTTATGGTCTTATGTCATAGATCCTGGTCTCTCCCACCCACATCCCAAACTGCTCTCATTCACTAGATTTAATGGAAGTTAGCGAGTTATGTGCGGACATTACATAATGCTGGAGAACACAGCAATTACTTGTGCGCTACTTAAGTGTCTCCAATCACAACTGGTACAGATGTTGAGCTATTTCTTCAACAGAAGCAGGTGACTCCATCAAGTATTTGGAAATAACTCATTTCCACATTAATTCTTTAAACGCAGGGCTATCGGAAAGTGTTTAATCATGCACCGTGATAGAAGGAACAAAGGCCTAGGCAGCTTTCTGAATCGGAAGAAAGTTCAGATAATGCGAGGTGCAGAGGGTCTCGGGAGTCCTTGTGCAAGATCCTCTAAAGGTTAGCTTGCAGGTTGAGCCGGTGGTGAGGAAGGCAAATGCAATTTTAGCATTCATTTCGAGAGCACTCGAATATAAAAGCAAGGATGTAATGTTGAGGCTTTATAAAGCACTGGTGAGGCCTCACCTTGAGTATTGTGAACAGTTTTGGGCCTCTCATCTAAAATGTGCTGGCATTGGAGAGGGTTCAGAGGAGGTTCATGAGAATAATTCCAGGATTGAAAAGATTAATATATGAGGAATGTTTGGCTCTGGGCCTGAATAATGAGGGAGTATCTCATTTAAACCTTTTATATAGGCATCCATTAGTCTTGTGAGGCCATGGATTTGTGCCTTGGAAGGTTTCCAGAGTGCAGGCCTGGGCAAGGTTGTATGGAAGACCGGCAGTTGCCCATGTTGCAAGTCTCCTCTCTCCACACCACTGATGTTGTCCAAGGGAAGGGCATTAGGACCCATACAGCTTGGCACCGGTGTTGTCGCAGAGCAATGTGTGATTAAGTGCCTTGCTCAAGGACACAACACGCAGCCTCAGCCAAGGCTCGAACTCACGACCTTCAGATCACTAGACGAACGCCCTAACCACTTGGCCATGCGCCAATATTTAAACCTATTAAATATTGAAAGTACAAGATAGAGTGGACGTGGAGAGGATATTTCCTATAGTGGGTAAGTCTAGGACCCAGATGGCACAGCCTCAGAATAGAGGGATGTCTGTTTAGAAGAGATGAGGAGCTTTTTTAGCCAGAGAGTGGTGAATCTGTGCAATTCATTGCCACAGACAGGTGATTTTGAAGATGTGTGTTGCTAGCTGGAGGGAACTGGAAGAAGTGATGCAGAGGCTGAGCTGAGTGGATCAGCTGAATGAGACAGCAGCTTGCACTCTGCTGCCAGCTACGTGTGTGTGCCCCTCACTGAAAACTTTATTTCTGCTCTCACATTGTCGTTGCTCCTGCTCTGGATTCTTAAATATGTTATCTACATGTTTTCTCTTCAGAGTGGACAAACCTACCAGCCATCGTTCTAGCAGCACAGCAGCACCAATGGCTGAAGTGGTAGATGTGGGAAGGAATGTGCTCATGTTTGAATCATACAGCACTTCAGCTCTTTGGTCCGTCTGCTCCTTGCTGAACTCTTATTTTCCCTCATCACCTCTATGTTCCCCACCTCCACCCCGCCATCTGCATTCTCATCCAAAATTTTATTAAATCTTGAAATCAAACCCAGATCCACCACTTCCACTGGCAGCTCAGTCCACACCTGCACCGCCCGATGGTGAAGAAGTTCCCCCTTAGCTATTTCACCTTTCACCCTTAACTCATGACCTCCAGTTCTAGTCAGTGACTGGCTGCATTGGAAAGTACATTGAGGAAAAAAACATCACACTGCCAGGAGCCATGGCTGCCCAGGGATTTGAATGCTGCCTTCGGAATAGTGGACAGGATCAAACCAGGAGCCATGGCTGCCCAGGGATTGGAATGTGCCTTTGGAATAGTGAACAGGATCAAACCAGGAACCATGGCTGCCCAGGGACTGGGATGCTGCCTTCAGAATAGTGGACAGGATCAAACCAGGAGCCATGGCTGCTCAGGGACTGGGATGCTGCCTTCGGAATAGTGAACAGGATCAAACCAGGAACCATGGCTGCCCAGGGACTGGGATGCTGCCTTCGGAATAGTGGACAGGATCAAACCAGGAACCATGGCTGCCCAGGGACTGGGATGCTGCCTTCGGAATAGTGAACAGGATCAAACCAGGAACCATGGCTGCCCAGGGACTGGGATGCTGCCTTCCGATCAGGGGACAGGGTCAAACCAGGAGCCATGGCTGCCCAGGGACTGGGATGCTGCCTTCGGAATAGTGGACAGGACTACTCTAAGGTCAGCAAGAGCCGCTCTGTCCCATGCCACCGGGAAGGCAAAGCATGCGTACCCACAGAAAATCCACGGACATCTTTGTGGCACCAGGGACACACGGCACTTGTGACAACGTGTACAAACCATAACTGGTTACTAGTCCACCCTGCATATCAACAGCAGCAATACTTCCCTTCCTTGATAGGCTGAGTGCTTTCTATGCATAGTTTGACCAAATGAATGATGTGACATCAAGGAAAGCCCCCTCTCTTCCTGAGTAACAGGCTCCCTGTCTGGCTGCAGATGAAGTGGGATAACCCAAGACACGGTAAACCCACTTAAAGCTGTGGGTCCAGGCAAAATGCCTGATCAGCTGCTGAGAGACTGGTGCGGCCAAGCTAATGGAGGTCTTAACAGATATCTTTAATATCTCTCTGAAGCAGTCCATTGTCCCTGCAGGTTTCAAGGCAGCCGCCATCATTCTGGTGCCCAGGAGGTTTTTGGTATCTTTTGTAGGGTCTTGCGATCTGACGCTTGCAGCTTCCATACCACATACGATGCAGTCAGACAGGACACTGTTGATGGTGCTCCTGGAGAAAGTTGTTAGAATGGAGGTGGGCAGCCTTGCACTCCACGATCACCTCAGAAAGTGTAGATGCTGCTGTGCCTTGACTAGTGAGGAGGTGTTGTGGGACCAGGTTAGATCGTCTGTTATGTACAAACCAAGCAACTTTGTGCTCTTCACTGTCCACAGAAGAACCATTGATGTGCAATGGAGAGCGGTCGACCTGTGTCCTCCTGAAGTCTGCAATCATCTTGTTTGGTCCATGTTGAGACTCAGGTTGTCTTTCACGCACCCTGTGACAAGCCTCTCTACCTCCTCTCTGTATGCCGACTCACCACTGTTGCTGATGAGGCCAACCACTGGTATCATCAGAAAAGTTGATGATGCGGTTTGAGCTGGGTCTGGCAGTGTTATCGTGAGTCAGCAGCGGACTGCACACACAGCCCTGGAAGGCCCAACGCTCTGTGTGATGGAGCATGAGATGTTGCTGTCAACTGGGACTGACCAGGGTCTTTCTGTCAACCAGTCCAAGATCCAGTTAAAGCCAGTGGAAGGAAGTCTGGGTAGCTGGGAGAGTGACGTAAGACAATATCTCACATGGTGATGGCAGGTACAGAGACTTTTAATTTGGCCAGGTGTCCACTTATCGGGGTCAGTCTTATCCACGATCATAACCCACGTTCAAGGGATCTGAACCCATCTTTCTCCATAAAGGGTGTGGACTGAAGGAAGTAAACAGCAACGAGGGCATGTCCTGGCCCATTCTACCCCGGCTCACTCAGCCTCCTCATGTGAGGGATCACTCACAAAATGCTGGAGGAACTCTGCAGGCGAGACAGCATCCATGGAGCTGATGTATTGGGCTGACACCCTTCATCAAGCTGTTGGGAATCATGGGAAAGGTCTCAGTCCAAAACGTTGGCTACTTATTCCTCCCCAGAGATCAGGGGTTCCCAGCATTTTTACACCATGGACCCCTACCATTAACCGAGGGGAGTGTGGCCCCCGGGTTGGGAATGCTGCCACAGACACTGTCTGACCTGCTGAGTTCCTCCAGCATTTTGAGAGTGTGGATCTGCAGAATCTTGTGTGATTGTAGTGTCAGGGTGTTGTTGCCAGAATCTCTGCAAATCTGCTGCATCTTCAAAAGTGGCAGAGCCACACGGAATGTGATCATGATTTGACGTTTCTCTGTGTTTATCATTTCTTTATCAGAGGTTTGTACTAACTGTAACAACTGTGTAAATTACGTTAACCATTTGATTGGATGTTGTCCAGATTCCAGGACTACAATCAAAGTAAATTCTTGATTACTCCTGTATTTTCATTCCCCAAAACGCACTTTTTGTTTTGTAATCTTATGTGGAAGGAGTGCTTTGTGAAGTGAGGAGACGCCCATCCGGTGATGTAACTCTGGTTGCTCCTCTCAGCAAACAGCAATGCTTGAATCAGGAAGTTGCACAGGCCTGAGAGAATCCTTCAGTACATGGTACAGTTTATAGCCACCACGAAGGGTGTAGAATTCTGCAGCTGATGTCAGGGTGGACAGGATACACAGAGGATACAACAGAAGCCGATAGAAACCTGAGACAAACTTGAAGGCAGGGTGCCACGGTGGTATGACAGTTAGCCTGACACGATGCCAGCTTGGGGTGTTCTGCAGTTTAGAGTTCATGTTCCAGTGCCGTCTGTCAGGAATTTGTACATTCTCGCCAAGACCACGTAGATCTCTTCTGGGTGCTCCAGATTCCTACCACAATCCAAAAACATACTGGCTAGTAGTTTAATTGATCATTGTAAATTGTCCTGTGATTATGCTCGGATTAAATCGGTGGGTTCTTGGGTGGTTCAGCTCTTTGGTTCCAGGCTGTGCCACAAAATAAATGGAAATCAAGCTGCGGGCAGCATACAGGGCTAATGAGAGGACCTGTAGCAGTGTGGAGGAATAGAGGAACCCAGGTATCCATCTCCATTGCTCCTTGAAAGTGTTCAGAAGGCCTATGGTATGTTGGCCTTCATTGATCAGGGCATTGAGTTCCAGTCTCTGTCTGGCAGTGAATAGTTAGAGCAAAAGAGGTGACTGAAGAGACTGTGGAGGTATTGCAGTGATCTTTCAACAATCACTGGTTTCTGGAATGGTTTTGGAGGACCATATAAGATGATAAGAGGCATTGGTCGTGTGGATAGTCAGAGGCTTTTCCCCAGGGCTGAAATGGCTAGCACGAGAGGGCACAGTTTTAAGGAGCCTGGAATTAGGTACACAGGAGACGTCAGGGTTAAGTTTTTTACGCAGAGAGTGGTGAGTGCTTGGAATAGGCTGCTGGAAATGGTGGTGGAGGCGGATACGATAGGGTCTTTTAAGAGACTCCTGGACAGGTACATGGAGCTTAGAAATATAGAGGGCTATGGATAACCTGAGGTAATTTCTAAAGTAAGTACATGTTCGGCACAGCATTGAGGGCTGAAGGGCCTGTATTGTGCTGTAGGTTTTCTATGTTTCTATGATTGGAGAATTGCAGATGTCACTCCTCTCTTCAGGGAGGGAGGGAGAAGAAAGGAAACTATAGACCAGTTAGCCTGACCTCAGTGGTTGGGAAGATGTTGGAGTCAATTAATAAAGATGAGGTCTCGGGGTACTTGGAGGCACATGATAAAATAGGCCGTAGTCAGCACGGTTTCCTCAAGGGAAAATCTTGCTTGACAATCTGTTAGAATTTTTTGAGGAAATAACAAGCAGGATAGACAAAGAAAAATTGGTGGATGTTGTGAACTTGGATTTTCAGAAGGCCTTTGACAAAGTTTGCTTAACCTAATAAGAGCCCATAAGAGGAAAAATTCTAGCATGATTGGCAGGAACATTAGAAATAGGAGCAGGAGTCGGCCATCCGGCCCATCAACCCTGCTCCGCCACTCAATAAGATCATGGCTGATCCGACCATGGACACATCTCCACTTACCTTTTCCCCATAGCCCTTAATTCTCTACTGTGCAAAAATCTATCCAACATTGTCTTAAATATATTTCCTGAGGTAGCCTCCACTGCTTCATTGGGCAGAGAATTCCACAGATTCACCACTCTCTGGGAAAAGCAGTTCCTGCTTATCTCTGTGCTAAATCTGCTCCCCCGAATCTTGAGGCTACGCCTCTAGTTCTAGTCTCACCCACCAGTGGAAACAACTTTCCTGCCTCTATCTTATCTATCCCTTCCATAACTTTATATGTTTCTATAAGATCTCCTCCCATTCTTCTGAGTTCCAGTGAGTACAGTCCCAGATGACTCAATCTCTCCTCATAGTCTAACCCCCTCATCTCTGGAATCAAACTGGTGAACCTCCTCTGCACTGCCTCCAAAGCCAGTATATCCTTCCTCAAGTATGGAGACCAGAACTGCACACAGTACTCCAGGTGCGGCCTCACCAGTACCCTGTACAGTTACAGCATAACCTCCCTGCTCTTACATTCAATCCCTCTAGCAATGAAGGCCAACATTCCGTTTGCCTTCTTGATAGCCTGCTGCACCTGTAAACCAACGTTTTGTGATTCATGCACAAACACTCCCAAGTCCCTCTGCACAGCAGCATGCTGCAATTTTTTACCTTTTAAATAATAATCTGCTCTTTCATTTTTCCTTCCAAAGTGGATGACCTCACATTTACCAACATTGTACTCTATCTGCCAGGCCCTTGCCCACTCACTTAACCTATCTATATCTCTCTGCAGACTCTCTGTATCTTTTACACACAATTTGCTTTTCCACTCAGTTTAGTATCATCAGCAAACTTAGATACATTATACTTGGTCCCCTCTTCCAGATCGTTAATGAATATCATGAACAGTTGTGGGTCCAGCACCGACCCCTGCGACGCCCCACTCACCACTGATTGCCCACTAGAGTAACACCCGTGTATCTCAACTCTCTGCTTTCTATTGGTTAACCAATCCTCTATCCATACTAATATATCTCCCCCAACTCTATGCATCCTTATCTTATGGATAAGTCTTTTATGTGGCACCTTATCGAATGCCTTCTGGAAATCCAAGTAAATAATGTCCATCTGTTCCCCTCTATCCAGTTATATCCTCAAAGAACTCCAGTAAGTTTGTCAAACAGGACCTGCCTTTGCTGAATCCACGCTGCGTCTGCCTGATGGATCCATTTCTTTCCAGATGCCTCACTATTTCTTCCTTAGTGATAGCTTCAAGCATTTTCCCAACTACAGACGTTAAACTAACTGGCCAACTGGCTTTTGCCTACATCATTTTTTGAACAGTGGTGTGACATTTGCCTTCTTCCATTGGGACCTGCCCAGAGTCCAGAGAATTTTGGTAAATCATCACCAAAGCCTCTACTATAACTTCTGCCATTTCTTTCAATACCCTGGGATGCATTCCATCAGGACCAGGGGTTTGATCAGCACTTCCTCTTTAGTGATCGCTATTGTATCAAGGTCCTCACCTCCCATCACATCCATATCATCTCTCTTTGGCATGATAGAGGTGTCCTCCACCATAGAGACCAACACAAAATAGTCATTCAAAGCCTCGGCCATTTCCTCATCACCCAATATCAATTCCCCCCTTCTCGTCCTCCAAAGGACCTACATTCACTTTAGCCACCCTTTTTGCTTTATATAATTATAAAAACTTTTACTACCCATTTTTATATTTTGTGCTAGTTTATTTACATAATCTAGCTTCCCTTTCTTTATTGCTCACTTAGTGGTACTTTGTTGCTTTTTAAAGTTTTCCCAATGTTTCAGTTTCCCACTACTCTTGGTGACCTTTTACTCACGAGCTTTTAGTGTGATGCCTTCTTTTATTTCCTTAGTTATCCAAGGCTGGCTCTCCCCACCCTTACTGTCTTTGCTTTTAACTGGAATAACTTTTGTTGAACACCGTGAAAAATCTCTTTAGTCTTCCACTGTTCCTCAACCATCCCTCCATATATCCCGTGTTCCCAGTCTACACCAGCCAAATCCTCCCTCATCCCATTGTAGTCTACATTGTTTACGCATAATACACTGGTTTTAGACCGAACTTCTGCACCCTCCATTTGTATGAGAAACTCGATCATACTGTGATCATTCTTTCCAAGAGGATCCCTAAGTACAAGATGACTGATTTTACCTGTCTCGTTGCACAGGATCAGATCTAAGATAGCACGTTCCCTTGTAGGTTCAGTAACATGCTGTTCAAGAAAGCCATCCATTCTATGAAGTCCTCCTCAAATCTGCCTCAACCAACTGGTTTCACCCAATTTATTTGCAAGTTGAAGTCCCCCATGATAACTGCTGTTCCATTCTTAAATTGCCTCTGATATTTCTCTGTTTATTGCCTGTGCCACTGTAATGTGATTATTCGCTGGCCCCTAGACAACTCCCACCAGTGATTTTTTTCCCTTTACTGTTCCTAATCTGTACCCAGATGGATTCAACATTCTGCTCCTTAGATCTATTATCATCTCTCACTATCGTCCTGATCTCATCTTTAAGAGCACTACCCCATCTCCCTTACCTTCCTGCCTATCCCTCTGTATTACTTGATATCCTTGGATGTTTAATTCCCAATCCACACAGGGAGCAAAAATCTCAGAGCTGTCTCTTGGATCCCACTACCCACCTCACTTGCTGTCACACCCTCCTGTCCCTGACTACAGACCGAATTTGAGGCAGCTAATCTAATGGGTGTGACTACAACACACTCCAGGTAACAGAGACTGAAACTCTTCTCGTCCCTGATGTGCCGCAGTGTTTGAAGCTCAGATTCCAGGTCATCAGCTTTGAGCCTGAGTTCCTCGAGCAGCCAACACTTGCTGCAGATGTGGTCACCAGGAACCACAGTGAGATCCACCAGCTCCCACATCATGCAGCTACAGCATCACCCCTACTTTAATTAGCTATAATTTAGTGACATTTTATTCAACCACACAAAAGCCTCACCTGCTACTTACCTGTGCCTCCTCGCCAAAGCCTCAAGTTCCCACTCCTACACTGGTCCACTCACACAATGGCCGCTCTGCTTTGACCCTGCTTTACTTTTATTTGCTCCTGCTGCTAATGAATCGTGAATCGGTTGGCCTGTCGCTAATGCGCCAATCCCCACTAAACGCTCCTTTTTTAAACTTTTCTTCCCAACGTGTGCAAATCTCTCTCTCTCTCTCTTTGAATCAATTGGTCCTCTGCTAAAGCGGACCAGGAGACAGAGTGGGAATAAATGGAGCCTTTTTGATTGGCTACCAATGACTAGTGGTCATCCATAAGACAGAGGAACAGAATGAGGCCATTCTGCCCTTTTTGTCCTCCCCCTCCTCATCCTTCCTCTTCTCCACTTCCCCTCCCACTCCCTCCTCCTCCCTCCTCTTCCTACTCCCACTCCCTCCACCACCTCCCGGTCCCTCCTCCACCTCGCCCTCCCACCTCCTCCTCCTCGCCTTCCCACCTCCTACTCCTCACCCTCCCTCCTCTCCCAGGGATGAGGTCTTTGGAGCTTCTGCAGATGTTTCTGTCGCTCTGGGTTTTTACAGGATGGGGTTGATCGCCTCATCCCCAAACCCCTCCTTTCACAGCCGGGCTCGGGACTGTCCACGGCAGAGTTATAGTGTCCCCAACCCCCTCCTTTCACAGCCGGACTCGGGACTGTCCACGGCAGAGTTATAGTGTCTCCAATCCCCTCCTTTCACAGCCGGGCTCGGGACTGTCCACGGCAAAGTTATAGTGTCTCTAACCCCCTCCTTTCACAGCCGGACTCGGGACTGTCCACGGCAGAGTTATAGTGTCTCCAACCCCCTCCTTTCACAGCCGGGCTCGGGACTGTCCACGGCAAAGTTATAGTGTCTCTAACCCCCTCCTTTCACAGCCGGACTCGGGACTGTCCACGGCAGAGTTATAGTGTCTCCAATCCCCTCCTTTCACAGCCGGGCTCGGGACTGTCCACGACCGATTAAAACTGATTCAATCCGGACAGTTATGCAAGAGTTTTTTTTTCTCTGCGTGGCGTGTGTTGCAGTTTGGAGTTAACTGGCTGCTCACTATATAGTTTCCAAAAGGAAGCCTTTTCTATATCTTCAGACTCAAAATGCTGGTGAACGTAACAGGCCAGGCAGCATCTCCAGGAAGAGGTACAGTCGACATTTCGGGCCGAGATCCTTCGTCAGGACTAACTGAAGGAAGAGACAGTAAGAGATTTGAAAGTGGGAGGGAGAGGGGGAGATCCGAAATGATAGAGAAGACAGGAGGGGGAGGGAGCTCTCCGCTTCTTTTTGGATTCCAGACCTAATCAGTTCGCCTCTACCACCACTCTGCTCCGTCTAGCGGAATTAGTCCTTCCTCTTAATAATTTCTCCTTTGGCTCCTCCCACTTCCTCCAAACTAAAGGTGTAGCTATGGGCACCCGTATGGGTCCCAGCTATGCCTGCCTTTTTGTTGGCTTTGTGGAACAATCTATGTTCCGTGCCTATTCTGGTATCTGTCCCCCACTTTTCCTTCGCTACATCGACGACTGCATTGGCGCTGCTTCCTGCACGCATGCAGAGCTCGTTGACTTTATTAACTTTGCCTCCAACTTTCACCCTGCCCTCAAGTTTACCTGGTCCATTTCCGATACCTCCCTCCCCTTTCTGGATCTTTCTGTCTCTATCTCTGGAGACAGCTTACCTACTGATGTCTACTATAAGCCTACTGACTCTCACAGCTATCTGGACTATTCCTCTTCTCACCCTGTCTCTTGCAAAAATGTCATCCCCTTCTCGCAATTCCTCCGTCTCCGGCGCATCTGCTCTCAGGATGAGGCTTTTCATTCCAGGACGAGGGAGATGTCCTCCTTTTTTAAATAAAAGGGGTTTCCCTTCCTCCACTATCAACTCTGCTCCCAAATGCATCTCCCCCATTTCACGTAGATCTGCTCTCACTCCATCCTCTCGCCACCCCACTAGGAATAGGGTTCCCCTTGTCCTCACCTACCACTCCACCAGCCTCCGAGTCCAACATATTATTCTC